>NC_034597.1:110967980-110969048 GCF_900095145.1 Mus pahari | reverse complement strand
GTTGTTCCACCTACAGGGTTGCAGCCCCCTTCAGGTACTTGGGTACTTTCTCTAGTTCCTCCATTGGGGACCCTGTGTTCCATCCAGTAGCTGGCTGTGGGTGCTGGGATTTCTAAGTCAGGTCCTCATGTTTGCAGAAAAACTACTCTTACCTACTGAATTCTCTCCACAGATCTAAATTATTTTTTAATCTCCAGTTTTGTTAGTTCTGAGATAACTGTAAAAATAAAAAACACAGTGACAGATAATCCATGTGTGTGTGTATATATATATATATATATATATATATATATATATATATAACTTATAAATAAATAATATTGAGTTAAAGGGAAAATAGCAATGAAAATTAGAGTATTTTTCTGTGTCTCATTTGACTCTACCAGTTTTTGCTTTCTTATTTTCTAAATTGGTATAAAATCATTGAGTTACCAATAGGAATACCCGGTTTTAATAAACTTGTTTTTGGTTCACCTTGCTATTAATACAATACTAGTATTCTTTCGTTTAGTGTCTATGAGTTCATCTTTCAAAATTTCAGTTTTCTGTGTCTTCAAATATGAACCATTGTCTGAAATCTAATTAGACTAGTCTACTTATTGCTTCATCAATTTATTAGTGTACTTGAATGTTACATCTGCCATCTTAATAATGCATGTGCTCTGTCTTCAACTCTGCTCATTTACTTTGCTCTCCTGGCTTTCTTAATTTTTGAGAGATATTGGGGTACTTTTCCATTTTTTACCATTACTAACATGGTTGTTAAATCAGTATAAAATATTTTCAAATTTATCTTGTATTACCACACTAAATACGTAGTAGCTACCTAAATGTAAATATATTTCACTTTTCAATACACTTGCAACTAAATGATTAGTCGCTTAATCTTTCGTGTTTATTTCTTATTATCATGCCTTCATTTCTATTTTGAAACCTTAGAATTACTGTTTATTGTTTAATGCTTTCAGTATTTAGTTATTTATTTCAGTAAAGTCCATTTGTTATAAATTTTGTTAGGGGTGTGTGTGTATGTGTGTGTGTGTGTGTGTGTGTGTGTGTGTGTGTGTG
>NC_034597.1:110963691-110967702 GCF_900095145.1 Mus pahari | reverse complement strand
TCTTTCACTCCAAGATCTGCCTGCCTCTGCCTTTGCCTTGCCTCCTGAGTGCTGGTATTAAAGGTGTGCCACCACCTCCAGATACATTGGTTTTAACTTTGAGGACTTTATATTAGGCTCACATCTCCAGGCTGGAAACTGTTATCTCTCATAACTTTAGTGATTTTATTGTTTTCTCATTTCCATTATTTTGTCTTAAAAATTCACCTGTAGTCACAATTCTGCTTATTTCAATTGATGTTTCTTTATTCTCTGGTTATTTTGCAGATTTGCTTTTATCTTTTATTTCAGCTGTTTTATTCTGTACACCTTTGCTAAATGTGCCTTAATTTGTTTTATACTTGTTTCTCTGCTCTGATAAAGTCAGCTGACAGCTTTAGAAGTCATTATCTCATCATCTTTCCCTTTAAATGTGGTTTATCTCCTCAAGTCTCACATATATAAAATATATTCATTTTATTTGTGTCTTTAACATTTTCAGATTTTCTCTGCATGCATTTGTACTTTTTCTGATAAATTTTCTAATTTTTATTGATTTGGATACAAAATAAGAAGCTTTCTATGATTTTATATTTTGTGGAAATTATTATATGTATCATGTACATGAGAATATATATACAAACATATAACATAAAACTCTAATTTACTCTAGTAAAAATTTATTTAAAGTTAGTTTTTGGCTGTGTGAATTGTGTGTCTGTCTGTTTCTCTCTCTCTCTCTCTCTCTCTCTCTCTCTCTCTCTCTCTCTCTCTGTATGTTTGTGGGGGGTGTGTGGGTGTGTCTTCATTAATTTGTATCTTTCTGTTTGCTTTTGGTTGGTTTATATGCTTATAAACATTCTGACAAAGAACCTTGGTATTTTCATCACTGCTTTAAACTCTAATTTTTTTTTTGTACTATATAGCACAAAGTGCACTGCTCTAGATTTTAGCTTTTTCTCTTTTTTCATATTCATTTATTCATTTATTTACTCACTTTGCACCCTGATCGTAACGCTGTCTCCATCCTCTCCACCCAGTCACTCCTCATAACCCCCTCCCCTTAGCTTTTTTGCGTCTTAGGTATAAGGCATTCTGGAGAGAGTAATGTCCAACACAGGGCACTATAGTTCAACACAAGGCACTGTGGCTTTCTGTCCTTACTTTTCCTCTCCTCCTGGGCACTGGTCCCTCAAGTCCCCTCAACTCACTCCCCAGAGTGTGTGTCTCATCTTTTTCAAGTATGACTGGGGAATTTCTGATACTGATAAAATTTGTTGTTAGTAACAGTAAAATTAATTTTCTAACTTTAAATTGTAACTCATAGATAATGGCCATCAGGAGATCTGTTTCATTTTGGTCCATGCTTCTTAGATAAAGAAAGAAAATCAGAGTAGTGACAAAGATTGAGAGTTTTATATAACCCCAGTTGTGGTTAAGCCTTCAGATGTCCCAGGAAGAAAGATATTGGCCAGGTTTTGATTCTACTCGATCTTTTCTAATACACCTACTGAATCCACATTCAGTTGTAAATTTTGATAAAATCTGGGGCAAAGAAAGATATTTTTGTCAAGAATTGTTTGGGGGTATATATCTTTTGTGTGTTGTGTGTTTCATGCTATTACGCGCTGCCATTGCCAGCTGAGATTATTTTAAGCCTTTTGTGTTATGTTGCAAAAATTGAGTTATTCTTTAGCTCTTCCATTTCCCGGCAGTTGCAAAGATTTGTGTGTGATCTAATTTTGGCTTAACTCTTAAAGTTTACAAGGAAGAGGAATGGCAGATCTGCTACCAATCTAGGCAACAACTTTTTCCTAAATCCAAGCACTCATGAGAAATTGCAAAATCTTACAGTCCATTTTGATGTGCTCTATCTATCTATCTATCTACCTATCAATCGATCAATCGATCTATCTATCATCATCTATCTATCTATCATCTATTATTGAAGCTTCTTCTCCCTCCCTATTTCCCAGTCCTACTCTTTCCCCTCCCCTCCTCCATTCCTTCCTCCCTTTCTTCTAAAAGAGGAGGCCTCCCATGGATATCAACCAGCCTTAGCATATCAAGTTGCAATAGCACTATACTCATCTTCTCCTATTGAACCGAGATAAGGCAGTCCAGTTAGGTGAAAGAGTCTAAAGGCAGCCAACAAGTAGAGACAGCCTCTGCTACTTTTGTTATGAGTCTCACATGAAGTCCAAGTTTCACATCTGTTACATATGTATAGGGGGCCTAGGACCATCCCATGCATGTTCTTTGGTTGGTGGCTCAGTCTTTGTGAGCTCCTATGGGCCCAGCTTAGTTGATTCTGTAGGTTTTCTTGTGGTGTCCTTGATCCCTTGGCTCCCTCAATCTTACTTCTCCTTCTTTCAGGCCTAATGTTTTGACTATAGATATCTGTATCTGCTTGCATCAGCTGCTATGTGAGGCCTGTCAAAGGACAAGTATGTTAGGTTCCTGTATGCACGTATAAGAAAATACCATTAATAGTGTCAGGAGTGGGCTCTCTCTTGTGAGATGGGTTGAGGGTTGACACAGCCACTGTCCATTCTCTCAATTTCTGCTCCATCTTTATCCCTGCACATTTTGTAGGCTGGACAAATTGTGAGTAGGTTGGTGTCTTCATCCCTCTACTGGAAATCTTGCCTGGTTACAGAAGGTGGGTGTTTTAGGTTATAAATTCCCTATTGCTAACAATCTTAATTAGGTTCACCTTTATGGGTTCTTGGGAGTTTCCCTCATCCTAGCTTTCTAGTTTGTTCCAGAGATCCCCAAACCGCAGCCACCAACCCCAGTCTGTCTCCCAGTTCTTTCTCTTTGTTCTTTCTCTCTCCACACTTGATCTTTCCAGTTCTTCTCCTGTCCTCTCTCCCACCCAGTTTCCTCCCTCTGTCAACTCCTGATGTCTATTTTCCCTTCTAATTGAGATTCAAGCATTTTCCTTTAGGTCTTCATTGTTATTTAGTTTCTTCGGGTCTTCAGATTGTAGAGGGTTATCCTGTACTTTATGAATACCATCTGCTTGTAAGTGAGTACTTACCACCTTTGTCTTTCTGGGTCTGGGTTACTTCATTCAGGATATTTTCTGCTTCCATCCATTTTCCTGAAAATTTCATGATGTCCTTAATTTTAATAGCTGAGGTGCATTCCACTGTGTAAATGTACCACATTTTCTTTGTCTATTCTCTGGTTGAGGGATATTTAGGTTGTTTCCAGTTGCTAGCTATAATGAATAAAGCTGCTATGAACATAGCTGAGCAAGTCTTCTTGTAGTATAGTGGGGCATCTTTTGGGTATATGCCTAGGGGTGTATAACTGGGTCTTGAGGTAGAACTATTCCCAATTTTCTGAGAAACCACCAACATGATTTCCAAAGTGATTTTAAGTTTGCTTTCCTACCACCAATGAAAGGGTGTTCCTCTTGCCCCACATCCTTGCTAGAATGATCTTTCTCTTGAGTATTTGATCTTGTTCATTCTGATGGGTGTAAGGTAGAATATCAGAGTCATTTTGACTTGTATTTCCCTGATACTAAAGATGTTAGTTTTGTTGTTTTGTTTTGTTTTTTTTATGTTCTCAGTCATTAGAGATTCTTCTGTTGTGAATTTTCTGTTTAACTTTTTACCCCATTTTTAATTGGGTTATTTAGTTTACTGTTTTCTAATTTCTTGAGTTCTTTATATATTTTGGATATCAGCCCTCTGTTGTAGGGCACTTTCCAGTACATTTTGATGTACTATATTTAAACTTAAAATCATTATCTCGGGGGCTGAAGAGATGGTTCAGAGGTTAAGAGCTCTGAATGCTCTTCCAGACGTCCTGAGTTCAATTCCCAGCAACCACATGGTGGCTCACAACCATCTGTAATGGGATCCAGTGCCCTCTTCTGGTGTGTCTAAAGATAGCTACAGTGTACTCACATACAATAAATAAATAAATCTTTTTAAAAAATTATTATCTCATATTCTCTCCCCTCTGTCCTTTCAGATATGAGTCATAAGCAAGTTATGTTACTCCTTGAGTCTTCTT
>NC_034597.1:110956354-110963496 GCF_900095145.1 Mus pahari | reverse complement strand
TTCTTCTTCTTCTTCTTCTTCTTCTTCTTCTTCTTCTTCTTCTTCTTCTTCTTCTGCTGCTGCTGCTGCTGCTGCTGCTGCTGCTGCTGCTGCTGCTGCTGCTTTATGTTTTAGCTTGGTTATTCAATTGAGTTAGTTTGCATTTATTTACTGTTTTATTTTGATGGTTGCTGGTTTAAGCTCCACCCCCAATTACCTGCATCTTTCAGAGATTTTTTCATGTTATAGTTGTGCTATCTTGCACACGTGACTCCTTATTTTGGAAGTAATTTAATTTGCATTTCTGTATTATGCTTGCTATTGAACAAAGTAGGACTCAAATGAAATAAAACATGTGACTGGTTTTATAAACCATCAAATTCCATGTCCATGTCAAGGGAGGAGCAACCATAGATTGAGGCAAAAATTTCAGTGTTTTTAACAACCAGTTACACAAGACACAAATATAATCTCTTCACATAAAATATTTTCATCTCATTCCCACAAATGTTAATATAATCCTGTTGCAGATAGCTCAGGGGCTAATTGTATTTAATGTTAATTCCGTTCTCTGGTGAGGGGTTGTGAACAAGGAATGAGTCAGCACTCAGGTGATTTCCTGTAAACCTTCTTCCCACCTTAAATTATAAATAAAGCCTATAGCCGGTGATTGGGCAGAGAAAGAGGGAAAGGTGGAGCTGAAGGAGAAAAAGAGGGAGAGGACTATGGAGGTGTAGGAAGAAGAAAAAGTAGAGCAGAAGCACATGGCTTAGAGAAACCACAAGTTATAAGGCTCTCTTATATGGGGAAGGTAGTAGTGTAGTGGTAGATCTGCCCAATCTAGGCACATAGCATGTATTATATTAATTGAGTTGTGTTTTTATTGCCTGAGCTTATTTGGGTTGGAGATTTACTGCAACATAATTCAGTCTGAAAATATAGACTGGAAGAAAAAAGTAAAGATTGCTGGATATTTGCCTCTTTTCTTTTTAGCTTCATTTAAACTATAATATAATTTAATGCTTCTTTTGGCGAAATTCTCTCTCTCTCTCTCTCTCTCTCTCTCTCTCTCTCTCTCTCTCTCTCCCTCCCTCCCTCCCCCCCTCTCTCTCTTTCTCTCTCTCTTTGTTTTTGTTTTTGTTTTTGTTTTTTTTGTTTTTCGAGACAGGGTTTCTCTGTGTAGCTCTGGCTGTCCTGGAACTCACTTTGTAGACCAGGCTGGCCTGAACTCAGAAATCTGCCTGCCTCTGCCTCCCAGGTGTTCGGATTAAAGGCGTACACCATTCTTTATTACTGGTTTATTTTATATGTACCTTAACCCCAAAATATAGATGGAACAACAGCAATGTCAACTTTCTTATTATCACTTATTGGTAATTGTGTGTGTAGGTAAGAAAGAATCCCAATTTCTTTGGACCAATTGACCTACAGTGAGTGACATGATTCAGTAGAAGGATTTTCAGATAGCACATGTATCTGAAATATGCCAGTGTATCAACCTAGACACACAAACACACAGGAATAAAGAAAGAAAACTTTCCTCATGTTGACCAAACAACAGTTTCACTTCTTCCTCCATCTCTAAAGCAAAATAAGAATTTTATTTCCCACTGAGATATCCTCCTTTTGACCAGGGTGCTTATATCCCTAGGGTGAGCACATTTTTCTTCTCTATCCAGTATGAGTCATGGATCTCTAGAGGAATAGCATAGCAGCTAAGTCATACTAGTTGAGCTGGAATTTTGGTAAACCCAAACTTTAAAACAAACAAGCACCTAATTTTAAGTGTAACAGTTACATTTATTTTTTCCTGAGGGGTTGTCCTTGTTTTCTTTCTGATGCTATGATAAAACAATCTGAACAAATGTAACTTAGGGGAGGAAAATTTTTATTCCATTCATGCTTCTTGATCATAATATGTCACCAAAGAAAGCTAAGGTACAACTAAAACAGTTTTGTATGACAGACTTTTCCTAGGTATATGCAAACACACACGTAGACACACATATACACAGAAATACACAGAGGCATAAACACAAACACAGACAGATACATAAACACATACATTCAGACACACACACATACACACACACACACACACACACACACACACACATTTTTAAAAAAAAGTAGCCCAGTATAGACCAAAATAATGTTTGTATCAACATCCAATTTGTTGAAACAATAAGATTTTATTGAGTTACCAGCAGAAGTATTGGTAAAGAGTTACTTAGAAACAGTGAAATGTAAATAAATAAATTAACCAACAAAAAATAGAAGGGTAAATTCAAAAGCAGCTACATTAACAGAAAGTCCACCCACTATGGATAATAATCTGAAAACTTCAACACAAAGCCTTCCACACAGCTTGTAGTCAGATCCATATGCTCAATTTCTTTCTTTTCGCACTTAGCCTGGTCAGTCTCCACCCTCAGAAACTGTTTACTACCTTTTATCCCTGTATGCTGTTGGTAGGGACCTTAAGGAACTTCCAAGATTTTGTTCACCTAGACTTTGACATTTTATTTGGATCCTGTTTACCAACTGAGCCTGGTGATGACCTTATTTCTTCCTGGAGCAAATATTTCAGTCAAAAGAGAATGCTAAGACTGAGAGGAATGTGCCTTGCAACAAACAGAACCTGAAGCAGAAACCATGTCAGACCACTGCCTACTGACTCACTCTCTGGCTTATATTCTAATAATTTTCTTGAATAGCCAGGAACCACCTGCTTAGGAATAGTGCTACCCATTGTGGGTCTGAACTTCCCATATCAATCATCAAATGCTTTTCACTTCTTAGTGCAATATTGGAATGAAGAAATTTGCCTCTATAGATTAATACATTTCTGTCCTGTACATTTGCATTTGTTCATTACTTACCTTGGAAAGCTGTATATGTATGTCACTGTTATGTGATAAGAGCAATTATTTTCCATCTGTTTGTAAAATATCTTATCATTTTGAGAAAGTCTTTGGATAACATGATAAAATATGATTTGTCCAGGTTAAAAGAACTTTTATTTATTTTTTTACATTTTACTGCTCAAAATCAACTTTAGACAAATGAACTACACTGTGAAATATAGGAGCAAAGAAAGAAGCAATCAGTAAAGAGCTAATGGATAGGATTGCATATTGAAGGGAATGTCCTTATTTTATATTTGTAAAGAATGTATGATATTTGAAACAAATTAAATATCCACATTAGTTTAAAAAAACCTGACAACTGAAGGATTTTATTAAAATTGGTCAATATATTTGTGAAAACTAATATGATACTTAAATAGTTATTAATTGATTAATTCTGTATAAGATTTCTGATGCATATAATCACCACAAAAATTGGAAAAGAAGTTACTTTTACCAAAGTGAAGTAGACTAGATGAATGGTAAACATACATGCATTCATCTGTCTTTGCTTTGTACTTCTACACCCTATTTTCATGAGTATGGATGTGGTATATGTGGAGATTTTTGTGTGTATGTATGTGCATGCTCCCATTAATATAAGCACACCTGTGCATGTATGCACATGCATACAAGTGGAGGCCCCAAACTAAAGTTTAGAAACATCCTCCATCACTCTACCACATTGATCAATTAGGTAGGGTCTTTTAATCAAATACATAACTCTTTAATATTGCTGGCGTTGATATCCTACTTTGTGGGAAATACTAAAAGGGAACTGGCACATTCTTGCACCCATGCTGGCAACTCTCAGCCCCGCTGCAATTCCATAGACTTCCTCTACCAGTCAACTCTCCTGCAGGGCCAGAGCTCCCAAGTTCCTCTCACTGTCACACAATGACCATCCACCCCACAGTCAGCCACCACAACACCCACCTACCCAGTAGAAACGAAACTCTTGAAGCTTATGGTTAGCCAATCAGATTTATGTATCAATAAATTCTCAATTTATAAAAGACCAATATAATAATTTCAAAACCAATTAATAATGATAAAAACTTTATCCCAATTATTTTAACCTTATGGTATCATATCTACCTGTGGCCGGTTAAAGCCACACTGGTTCACATCTGCCTCCATCTTAGCCCTTTTCCTTTCTTCCCTGAGGCACTCTCTGCCTCTACAAAAGTTTTCCCTCCCTTTTCTCTGTTCCATCACAAGCCTCCTGTTGTCCTGTTGTCCTAATGTAATTGGACAGGGAAAATCCTGTGACACTACTTGCTCTGGGAGAATCACTCATGTCTGCCTTATGGGGCTGAAATTACAGCTGGGCACTTCACATAAACAGTATTTACTTAGGTTCTGGGTATCTGAACTTGCAAGGCAAGTGCTTTAACTACAGAATCATCTCCCTAGCCCAACTCTCTACTCTTGAATGTGAGTGTGATGTGACTAACTACTAGCTCTTGCTATCTTGATTTTCCTTTTATAATAGACTGTAACTTGGAATTGTGAACTAAAATTAACACTTTTCTCTCCAATTTGCTTTTTGTATGGTATTTTATCACAGCAACAGAGATGAAACTAGAATACTCTCTCTTACACTCTTTCAAATTTTCTGTAATTATCCTTGGGGAGACTCGATAACCCATGATAATCTCACTAGTCCAATCCTCCTATTTATTTGGTTCTTGTAATGTCACATTTTTTTTTTTTTTTTGTATTAGGAACTAGGATGTAGGCAGTCTTAAAGGAGTATTATTTTGACCACTGTAACAAGACAATCACAGGGAGAGGTAATCACAAGGAATAGGACACAGTTATTGAAACAAGACAGGCTGGCTTCATGCAGCTCCAGGTGCCAGGGGCAGGAAAACTCCACGACAAGATAACCAAACACAGAGATGGTGCCAGGGTGAAGAGGAACCAGCAATTTCCCCCCAACAAGTACATAAAATAGTCATCCAGCCTCTGTAAAACTATATCCCATAATTTTTAGGTCCAACACAACTCAGAGCTACTGAGCTGCCTCCACCTCAGAGAGAGAGAGACTGTGCTATATACAACGTGATTGTATATCTTACATTCATAATATCATAATGCCTCATTTGCTACTGTCCCACTGCCTCAACCTCAGAGAGAGGCTGTGATATGTACAACATGATTGTATATCTTACTCACATTCATAATATCCAACAATCCAGAAGCTGGAACTCCAGCATAAACTGCATTGTACTCCGTCTCTTGACTCCTTGAATTTATTGACCTACTATATTTTCAGCACACAACTAGACTCTATTCTAGTAGAACAACTCAGATTTTTGTTTCACAGGTTTTAGCCTCATTCCTTTATGATGTTCCTCACTCCTACAAAATCTTGCTGAGTTTCCCATGGCATCCTGTGATATTAGTTGGCAGGTATTTTTACATCCACTTCACAGAGGAGTCTAAGAAACTCTGACTTACCCCAAACCACCCAGCTAATGAGTGACTCAACTGCAGTGTTTTTCCCACTTTTTACAGGAGGCAGCCCACTGCCAAATGTTAGGTTTTGTTCCTGGAGACAACAGGATGGATCTGGGGACAGACTGCCTCCTAGCTTTCTGCAAATTCATTAACTAGTTAACTCTGAAGTGGGGGTTTTCTGGGGCACGATAGTGAGTCATAAGAAGTCTAATTCCTTGTGCTTCACATGTTCAATAGCCCATGTAATTATAAGGTACAAGGATTTCCTCTCTGCTGGTAAGAAAATTACCATGTTAAGAATGTCTTGATCTTAATTAGGTTTTACTAGGCTTTTCTAACTGCCAAATGTGGTTAAATGGTAAACAAAGGGGGAAAGAACATTTTCTTTGGCTTCCAAAACATGTTTTAAAGAGCTTTCAAAGAGATCTTTGTATCAAGTGTCTTGGTGTAATATTTGATATTTTGGTTAGGAGAAAATTGAGAGTTTACTGAAGGGCACATTTTAAAAAAGATCAAGATCATATACATAAAATAAAGACCAAAATCATATACATAAAATAAAGGTACTTCTTTGGAAGCTTAGCTTTGAGTTGTCTATTCCTTATTGTTTTCTTTTCACATTACTAAACTGTCTTATGTCTTAAATCTTTAGCACTAAACCTTTTATTTATATATTCAAAGAATCTCAAATTATATCTACAAAATACTTAGTAGGATTCTTGCTGTAAAGAGAATAACAACTAAATAATGGTGGTAACTGTTATCATAAAGTAACATGACTACTAACTAGAACAATGTCGAACAGTACATGATGACTGGAGAGAGGATATTTCGTTGTGTTATATTTAGCTTTGAGGGTACTTTTTGGAGGAAGGCTATTGTCCTAGTGTTTTCTTACCTGGACAATAGGACACAGGGGACCCATATTTTGAATAAACATATTTAATCAAGCCAGGATAATGCACTGTGATAGCCCAAGTGTCTATACTGTGGTCACTGGAGGGTCTTTCATGGAATAAACACAAGGCAGAGTATAGAAACTCTCCCTGCAAAAATATATCCCCTTTAGTGGGTCATTGTGGGAAATTGCACAGTGGACTTGAGTAATATGTTTTTTCATTTGTGGAACCTGGATTTGGAGATTTATTTATATATTTTGAATGAAAGTTGTATGAGAACTATGAGAAGGACAGAAAACCAAAGATGGAGAGTGGCAAGAGAGGTAAATGAAAGAACAACATATTGTAGGGCTTATTTCATCTATATTTAAATAAACACATACTCACATACATGTGAACATACACACACACACACACACACACGTACACACACAAAGAGAAAGCAGAAAGGGGTTATTTGACAGTGGAGGAATCAGGTAGTAGGAAGGAGAAGGGGTAGAGAGGGCTATGCGGAAAGAAAAAGCATGGTATAATTTATGTGTGAGGATGTCATAGTGAAACCTGTTATTTATTTTTTTTGTTAAACAAAAACTCATTTAAACATTAAACGAACAAAATAAATAAAGAATTCTGATTTAATTCTCTGTAAAAAGAAGCTGTACAAATACATGGTAAAAAAAAAAAAAAAAAAAAAAAAAAAAAAAAAAAAAAAAAACGAGTAAAATTTAACCCCTGCTTTGGACAGATAGACTTCACATTGCTATGCACTATATCTCATTCAGTTGTCCTGCTGTCTTAGTCAGGGTTTCTATTCCTGCACAAACATCATGACCAAGAAGCAAGTTGGGGAGGAAAGGGTTTATTTGGCTTACATTTCCATACTGCTGTT
>NC_034597.1:110941652-110956054 GCF_900095145.1 Mus pahari | reverse complement strand
TTTCTCTGTGATAACGCCAGCTGTGTCAAGTTGACACAAAGCTAGCCAGTACACCTGCCTTGATTTAACAGCTATGTTTTGAGGAAGAAAATTTCCCCTTGTCTTCTATAGATTATAATATAGGCTGAACAGAGATGAGTCCCTCATCTAACTTACCAAAGTGATGTAAATGTGCCTGTGCTTACACACACACACACACACACACACACACACACACACACACACACACACACACATAGTGTTCACACTAGTTGGTGTGGGGAAACACTCTAATTAAGGTTGCAGTCTACCATGTCCAGATAGCTCTCCTGAGGTCCTGGAAAAATGGATGACTCCTTTTATCAGCAGGGCTTCTCCTTCTCTGACTTTGTCTGGGAAGCCTGATCCCCATTCCCTCTAGTAGTTCTTGTCAAACCTACAAGCTCAGCCTCCTCTTTCCCAATAAGAACACAGCCAGCAAGTACTAAAACTGAACACAACTAGTCCCACATTTTCTTCCTGATGCTCTTTCCCTGCCCCATCCCCAAACTCCATCTTATCCAGGGATGAGATAATGCAAAAGGAAGGTGGCTTCACTGTGTGCTCATTTGGTCTCAAGTTTCCAGTGCTTGATTTCTATCTGCACCTGCAGCTTTGACCATGTAAAACACAAAAGTGAGAAATAATACTGAGAAAAGATGAGATTTGTCTTGTATTACCCAGTTAGTAAGGGCTTGGTGTGTTCTAAGTACCAAATATTACTGCTCTGGACTCACCCCACTTTGCCATGTTGCTTTGTACATGCATGTGAATTTTTTTTATTGAAACTATCCCTTAAGTATTCATGCTTGCCAAAACACCCTGCATCAAGGTCTAGCTTTTGTATCTCCTGTTTATTCAATGATCACTTGTCTCATATTTATTGGGTGGAAAGGTATCATTTAGAGTTTTGTTTTTTCATTTTATAATCATGTATATATATATATATATATATATGATTTTATATATATGGTGTATATATATATATATATATATGTTATAAATGTACATTTGTTCATATGTGCACATGTGTATGTGTTTGTGTGACTCTTAGACTTATAGACACATGGATCCTTCCTGGCTAAGTTTTTGTTCTGGCTATCTCCAGGGCATTATCTGGTCCCTGGGCACCCATTGGCTTATGTGCTTTCATGAATGCTTAGCGGTATAACTTCTATTCTCTGAATAGGAAACATTTTGTTCCCACTTAGAGGTTATGTGGGAGTAGATGATTGTTGCCATCAATATTGTTGTAACCTATTTTATGCTGTCCTCTCAGAGATTTTCTTTAAAGTCCAATTTTGTTTAAAGTACTGTCTTTCTGGAATGACCTCATGAACACATCTTCTTTTCATGAAGGAGCTGCCACGAGCCACAACCAACACACTGTTCTTGAATCCTCTCCACTAAGCACTAGTCTGGCCCTGTAGTATGGTTTCCTTGCCACTACTATTTGAGAGGAAGATTTTTGTTATCTAACAGCTACCCACAGATTAGAACACTAACAAAAAGCTTAAATCTTTAAAAAGTTCTGGAATTGACACATCAACATCATTCTGACAAAATTCAAGATTTAAATCAGAACTTTAACACAGTGTTCTATAATTAGAGGAGCAATGACTTCCCCCCCCCCATTATTGCTTGCATACTTTATTTCCTACAAATAATTTAACACAAAACTATTAAAGATGGATTATTAAAATTTACAATCAAGGATCTGAGAAAATAACACAGTTGATAGTATGCTTGTCTTGAATTCATAAGGACTTGAGTTGGATCCTTAACACTTACAAAAAAAAAAAAAACGTGTACAAACATGTGCACATATGAAAAAGTACATTTATATTCTATATATACATAAACATATACATGAATATAAAATGAAAGAAAAAACAAACTTCAAATGATACCTTTTCCCTCAACAAATACAAGTTATCATTGAATAAACAGGAGATACAGAGGCTGGACCTTGATACAGGGTCATGTTTTGGCAGGTGTGAAGACTTAAGGGATAGTTTGAATTAAGAAGTCACATGCATACCCAAAGCAGCATGGCAAAGCTGAATGAGCCCAGTCACTTTGCTGAAGTTGTTTACCAGGTGTAAGAGTTCTCTGGTAGAATTTTTGGGGTTGCTTATTTATACTGTAGTATCATCTTCAAATAGTGATACATTGACTTCTTCCTTTCCAATCTTTCCCTTTAACCTCCTTTTGTTGTCTCATTGTTCTAGCTAGAACTTCAAGTACTATATTGAAGAGACATGGAAAGAGTAGGCAGTCTTGTCCTTGATTTTACTGGAATTGTTTTTCTCCATTTAATTTGATGTTGTCTCTTGGGTTTTTTTATATTGGTTTTGTTACATATAGGTATATGCCTTGAATTCCTGATCTTTCCAAGACTTTTAACATGAATGCGTGTTGTATTTTGTCAAAGGCTTTTCAGCATCTAATGAGATTATCATGTGATTTTTCTTCTCTGAGTTTGTTTATGTTGTGGATTACATTGATGGATTTCCTTATATTGAACCATACCTGCATCCCTGTGATGAAGCCTATTTGNTCATGGTGAATGATGGTTTTGATGTGTTCTTGAATTCGATTTGTGAGAAATTTATTGAGTATTTTTTTCATTGATATTAAAAAGTGAGATTGGTCTGAAATTCTTTCTTTATTGGGTCTTTCTGTGGTTTAGGTATCAGCACAACTATGGCTTCATAGAATAAATTTGGTGGTATTCCTTGTGTTTTTATTTTGTGGAATAGTTTGAGAAGTATTGGCATTAGTTTTTTTGTTTGTTTGTTTTTTTGTTTTGTTTTGTTTTGTTTTTGTTTTTGTTTTTTTAAGGCCTGATAGAATTCTACACTAAAACCACCTGGCCTGGGGCTTTTTTTGTGTTGGGAGATTTTAATGACTGCTTTCATATCTTTAGGGGTTATGGGATTATTTACATACTTTATCTGGTCCTGAGTTAACTTTGGTACCTGGTATCTGTTGGAGAAAATCATCCATTTCATCTAGTTTTTCAGTTTTGTTAACTATAGGGTTTTGTTGTAGAATCTGAGGCTATTTTTGAACTTTCTCACTTTCTGTTATGTCTCCCTTTCCATTTCTGATTTTGCAAATTTGGATATTGTTTTTGGGTCCTTTAATTAGTTTGGCTAAAACTTTATCTTTCTTGTCGATTTGCTTAAATAACTAGCTCTTAGTTTTGTTGACTGTATAGATCTCTTTCTTTCTAATTGGTTTATTTCAGCTCTGAGTTTGATTATTTTCTGCTGTCTACTTCTCTTGGGTTTGTTTGCTTCATTTTGTTCTAGATCTTTCAGATATGCTGTTAATTTTCTAGTGTAGAATCTCTCCAATTTCTTTATAAAGGCACTCAGAGCTATGAATTTTCCTCTGCTTTCATTGAGTCCCTTAAGTTTGTGTATCCTTTGCCTTCATTTTAGATAAATTCTCGAAGGTCTTTAACTTCTTTCTAATTTCTTCCCAGACCAAGTTTTCATTGAGTAGAGAGTCATTAAGTTTCCACAAGTATGTGGGCTTTCTGTTGTTTTTGAAGACCAGTGTTAGTTTATGGTGATCTGATAGAATGTATGGGATTATTTCAACCTTCTTGTATCTCTTGAGAGTTGTTTTGTGTTATATTATATTCTCAATTTTGGAGAAGATCCTATGAGGTGCGGAGAAGAAGGTATATTCTTTTGTTTTAGGGTAAAATATTCTGTAGATATCTGTTAAATACATTTAATTCATAACTTCTGTTAGTTTCACTGTGTCTGTGTTTATTTCTGTTTCCATGAATGGTCCATTGGTAAAAATGGGGTATTGAAGTCTCCCATTATTATTGTGTGAGCTTCAATGTGTGTTTTGCACTTTTGTGATGTTCCTTTTACAAATGTGGCTGCCCTTGCATTTGCAGCATAGATATTCTGAATTGAGAGTTCTTGGTGGATTTTTTTTTTTTTTTTTGATGAGTACGAAGTGTCCTTCACCATCTCTTTTGATAACTTTTGGTTAAAAATCTATTTTAATGGACATTAGAACAGATTGTTTCTTAGGACCATTTGCTTGGAAAATTTTTTCCAGCCATTTATTCTTAGGTAGTGTCTTTCTTTGTCACTGAGGTGTGTTTCCTTTATGCAAAAAAAATGTTGGATCCTGTTTATGTATCCAATTTGTTATCCTTTGTGTTTTTATTGGGAAATTGAGTACATTGATGTTGAGAGATAATAAGACAGATTGTTCGTTTCTGTCATTTTTGTTGTTAGAGGTGGTATTATGTTTGTGTGGTTCTCTTTTTTTGGGTTTGTTGTGAAATGATTAATTTCTAGGTTTTCCTTGGGTGTAGTTTCCCTCCTTGTGTTCAAGGTTTCCTTTACTACCCTCTTTAGGGCTGGATTAGTGGAAACATACTACTTAATTATGGTTGGTCATGGAATATCTTGGTTTCTTTATCTATGGTGATTGAGAGTTTTGCTGATTTAGGAGCCTGGGCTGGCATTTTGGTTCTCTTAGGGTCTGCATGACATCTATCTAAGATCTTCTGGCTTTAGAGTCTCTTGAGAAGTCTGGTGTAATTCTGATGGAACTGCTTTTACATGTTACTTGGCCATTTTTTCTTTACCACTTTTAATATTGTTTTTTTGGTTTTTTTTTTGTTGTTGTTCTATGTATTTAGTGTTTTGATTATTATGTGATGGGAGAAATATCTTTTCTGGTCCAATCTATTTGATGTTCTGTAGGGTTCTTGTATGTTTATGGGCATCTCTTTCTTTATGTTAGGGAAGTTTTCTATGACTTTGTTAAAGATGTTTTCTGGCCCTTTGAATTGGAAATCTTTACTATTCTATTCCTATTATTCTTAGGTTTGGTCTTTTCGTTGTGCCCTGAATTTCTTGGATGTTTTGTGTTAAGAGTTTTTTGCATTTTGTATTTTCTTTGACTGTTGTATCAATATCTTCCATGGTATCTTCTATGCCCGAGAGTCTTCTATCTCTCGTATTATGTTGGTGATGCTTGCATCTGTAACTCCCGATCTCTTTCCTATTTTCCATCTCCAGGGTTGCCTCACTTTGTGATGTCCTTATTGTGTCTATTTCCATTTTTAGATCCTGGATGTTTTTTGCTCAATCCCTTAATCTGTTTTATTCTGTGTTCCTGTATTTTTTAAGGGATTAATGTGTTTCCTCATTAAGGGCTTCTACGTGTTTACCTGTGTTCTCCTATGTTTCTTTAAGTGAGTTATTTATATCCTCCATAAGTTCCTCTATCATTTTAATGAGATGGGATTTTAGAACAGAATCTTGCTTTTTATTTTATTTTATTTTTTTATTAGATATTTTCTTTATTTACATTTCAAATGCTATCCCGAAAGTTCCCTATACAACCCCCCCGCCCCTGCTCCCCTACCCACCCACTCCTACTTCTTGGCCCTGGAAGTCCCATGTACTGAGGCATATATAGTTTGCAAGACCAAGGGGCATCTCTTCTCAATGATGGCCGAATAGGCCATCATCTGCTACATATGCAGCTAGAGACACAAGCTCTGGGGGTACTGGTTAGTTCATATTGTTGTTCCACCTATAAGGTTGCAGACCCCTTCAGCTCCTTGGGTACTTTCTCTAGCTCCTCCATTGGGGNCCCTGTGTTCCATCCAATAGCTGACTGTGAGCATCCACTTCTGTGTTTGCCAGGCACTGGCATAGCCTCACAAGGAACCCCTATATCCGGTCCCTTCAGCAAAATTTTGCTGGCATGTGCAATAGTGTCTGGGTTTGGTGGCTGACGATGGGATGGATACCCAGGTGGGATAGTCTCTAAATAGTCCATCCTTTCATCTTAGCTCCAACTTTGTCTCTGTAACTCCTTTCATGTGTATTTTGTATCCTATTCTAAGGAGGAATGAAGTATCCACACGTAGGTCTTCCTTCTTCTTGGTTTTCTTGTGTTTTGCAAATTGTATCTTGGGTATTCTAAGTTTCTGGACTAATATCCACTATCAATGAGTGCATATCTAGTGACTTCTTTTGTGATTGGGTTACTTCACTAAAGATGATATCCTCCAGATACATCCATTTGCCCAAGAATATCATAAATTCATTGTTTTTAATAGCTGAGTAGTACTCCATTGTGTAAATGTACCACAGTTTCTGTATCCATTCCTCTATTGAGGGACATCTGGGTTCTTTCCAGCTTCTGGCTATTATAAATAAGGCTGCTATGAACATAGTGGAGCATGTGTCCTTATTACCAGTTGGAACATCTTCTGGGTATTTGCCCAGGAGAGATATTGCTGGATCTTCCAGTAGTACTATGTCCAACTTTCTGAGGAACTGCCAGACTGATTTCCAGAGTGGTTTTACAACCTTGCAATCCCACCAGCAATGGAGGATTGTTCCTCTTTCTCCACATCTGTGCCAGCATCTGCTGTCACCTGAATTTTTGATCTTAGCCATTCTGACTGGTGTAAGATGGAATCTCAAGGTTGTTTTGATTTGCATTTCCCTGATGATTAAGGATGTTGAACATTTTTTCAGGTGTTTCTCAGCCATATGGTTGAATCTTGCTTTTAAAGTATGTTAGGGTATCCAGGGCTCTTTGTGGTGGGAGAACTCAGTTCTGATGGTTCAAAGTGGTATTGGTTGCTTGTGTTCTTGTACTTGCCTCTTTCCATCTAGTTATCTCTCATGTTAACTGGCCTCCTGTCTCTGACCTGTCCATCATGTGAGCATATCCCTTCTGTGTGTCTGGTTATGTAGGACTTCCTCAAGTCAGGCTGTAACTGGGTATGGGAGGGTTTCTAACGGTCCTGATCTCTGAGGCTTCCTGCCAGTCAAGCTGGTGTGGGTGAGAGGAAAGGGAGGCTGAAGTATCTGATCTGCCCCTGGGCACAGTTGTGGGCAGGAAGGATGATCCATTCTATAATGTCTTAATGCTATAAAATCTATAGAAGGTATTGTGCTAATGTTGAGGCAGTAAGACAAGGTGAATTTGGCTTATAAACCTAATAACATAAATGAAAAGAGAAGATCAACATGTGGAAATAGAAGGCACCTGATGAAATTTCCTCATCATTACTACATAGCTTTAAAAACTGTTTATTTTCATCTCAAATTTACTTATTATTAGTGGGGGTGTGATAAAAATACAAATTAGTTGGAGTTAATTTTCTCCTTCTTCCATGTAGATCTTGATGGGTTGAACTCAGATTGTCAGTAAGCACTTCTACCTGCTGGGCTATCTTGCCAGCATTACATAGTTTTTAAATGTTACTAAATTGCCAAGCATTGCTTTAAGCCTTGGCACTAGAGATACCTTAATGAAATATGAAGAACTGGACTTTTACAAAAATGAATTTTCTCACAATTCTAGAGAGTAGAAGGCTAATGCTATGGTCTTGATTGTGTTGGTTTCTTCAGAGCTGCTCCTCATTGCTTGTACATGGCTGCTTTCCCCTGTGTCTTCACATTGTCTCCCTCTGTGATACTTTATGTTCTAATATCATGTTATAAGGACATCACTCCTCCTGGAATGAAGTCTGCCCTAAGGATCTCAGTATAAATGACATGTTTGAATGCTATGTCTCCAAATGAAGTTACATACTGAATTATTGGTGCTAAGAATTGCAGTCTGTGATTGGGTGATCACACAATTCAGTTTCCCTTTGACTTTCATACCATCACACAAAGTAAAAATAAATATCCTCTATAGAATGTTGCTGTCCGTCATCAGCACTTGAAAAGCACCAAGTCTCAGAGGTTAAGTACTCTTGTGACTTTCGGGATAGCATTTGAAATGTAAATAAAGAAAATAATAATAATAATAAAAAGAAGTTCAAAAAATAAAAAAATAAAAAGGATTTTCTAAGAAAAAAAAAGAAAAAGAACTCTTGTGACTATTGTGGAGAACCCAAGTTCAGTTCACACCACAATGTCCAGGGAGTCCCTTCCAACAACTTGTTACTTGGGTCCAGGGTATCAATACCATCTTCTAGTTCTTGCTTACATTTGAACATATGTGGAAGGTAAATTCTCAGTCTGTCTGTCTGTCTGTCTGTTTCTGAAACAGAGACAGATAAATAAAAATGAGAATAAACTTTTCTTATTTCTCCATAGTTGAACATATCAGAAAATGCTAATTTTATTTAACTGCAGGAACACACAGCAGAAAACTGCTGATAGGGATTTAAAGTGAAAATGTTTTCTATCAGAGTAAATGTTAGATACTCTCCCATCACAAAACTTGCTTAACTAATTTTATAGATTAATCCTGTATGTAAATGAGAGTAGGAATCATCTGGAAGCACCCAAAGTCACAGAAGCAAAATAAAAGAAAATATGCCCATGCTACAGTATGTATTTTAAGTTTCATTGTGTATGTGTGTGTGTGTGTGTGTGTGTGTGTGTATGTGTGTGTGTGTTTGTGTTGTGTGTGTAATTTGGAAATTTGAGAATACATCCATACAGCCAAGTACTATTTTTTTTTCATTTATAATCTTTGCTAAGCATCTGTTGTGTGAAGAATAGTAGTTTATTCCCACAAACATTTAAAAATGAGACTTTGGCAGGTCATTCCTTAATTAAGAAACATGAGACAAAACATGTTGTAATCTCTCTAGTGTTTACTATGCAAACTTCTCAGTTTGTTCATGGATACCCAGAATGACTGAGTATAGACTGCCATCAGTTTTTCTACCATTTTCTGAAACTCTCTAAATCTTCCATCCCAATCAAATGTTCCTCAATAAACACTCTAGATTTCCTCCTATGAAATACACCTGCTTAGTTGACAAGACTCTGTTTTATTTTACCACCCACATCCTGGACAGGTCTGTCTCAGTTCAAGCAGCCTTCCACTGATTACCAGGTTTGGAATGATGATCAACGTCTATTTATGTCTATGTCATAGGTTCTACAGTTAGCTGTGAAGAATAGCCTCCTTTGATCAGTAACATTACATAAATGAATAACTAAATAGTTTTTGTTAATTCAGTTTTTATTTAAATCCAGCTTGATAACCACATATAATTTCTTATTTCTTAAAGACAAGAATACCTCAAAATCACCAGTCATCAAGGGTGTTAATACTTTAAAGAAAAATAAACACTTATTTCCTGAATTAAATGAAGACTTTTTAACTACTTGACACACATAGTACACAGATACTAAAAGATTGGTCTGAGATTTTAAAACTATTAAAAGAAATGCTCTTGGAGCCTGCTTTAGAAGAAAAGGATACAGGTGTGTGCATCTGCAGAGTGAAGTGGTATTTTGGAAGGTGGCATTCAAAATCTCACTTTTTATTTTTATCTTCTTTTTCTTTCTTTCTTTTTTTTTTCATTGTGATGAGGGTCAACTCCAGGCTTCTTTGACCTCCTGGCTTCTCTAGCTTCTTGATTTTTTCCCCTAAGGTCTGTGGCAGATTAACTGTAGATCAAAAAGGCTTTTGGATAAAGGGGAACCTAATTTCATAAATGTAGTTTAAAAATGTAGAAGTATAAAAGCCCTTAGAGATAAGTCGCCTGTCATTTCTAAAGAAGTGTGCCCACATGGACATTTCAAGTCAACACTTTTCTAAGAATTATTCTCTACTTAGAAATTAACAGTATATAGATTTGATATCAAAGACATAAATGGTGAATTCAGTACAAGGAAAGGTAATTAAGACAATGAATTCAGATATATGTGATGCAGGAGGAACAGAAAGCACTGTTTGTATTGTTTGCTTTCACATATTTTTGAGAATGTTACACACAAATACAATATTTACATCATAACCATTTTTCATTCTCCAATCACCAATATTTTCCATGTTATCCCAACCCCTTCTCAACTTCATAATCTTTGTCTTCTTCAATCATTATTGTTATGTATACACAGATGTATTTATCAATAAAGACTGCTGAGTCTATTTAGAGTAAATAGTTTATTTAAAATCATAGATTGCATATGTGTGTGTGAGCTTGTGTGTATTGCCCACATGCACAGGCATGCATATATGTGCACATGTACATTTAAGGCTAACCTGGAATTATATAACTTATCAGGGGTTCTGTTCACACCCTAGATGTAGAGCTACAAAAAAAAAAAAAAAAAAAAGAAAGAATGATGGTAATGAAAAATGCTGTGTTTTTAAATCTAAATCCACTCACCACTTTTCTTCCTTCCTCCAGCCTGTAAACAACTACAAACAGTGAGATTGCCTATTAATCTTACTGTGAGCTAAAGCAAAATTTGAAATATACAATTTAGATACAGCAAAAAGAGGAATTTAAAAGGGAGATTGAATGCAGTTTCATGCATATTTTCTCCCAGATTTTAGCATATATAACTCCCACTGAAGTGGGCCTGGAAAAAGGCAGAGTCTGCATGCAAGAGTATGTGTATGGAGATTCTGGAGGCGTAATTATGAAGGAGAGGACCTGAGATCATCACATGGAGGTGGACTTCCACTTCTAAAGTAAACACTGCTTGTGGCTCAGATTTGTTCTGTGTCTGTCTTAGGTTTCATTTCTATGATAACATACCTTAGAGAAGCAACTGAGGGGGACAAAAGGTTTATTTTAACTAATAGTTTTAGCAAGGATACAGTTCATCATGGAAGGAAGTTCACCAAGGAAGGTGTGGCTTCATGAGTACAAAACTAAACAGTCAGTTTGGGTCAGCAGTGTGACCACAGATACAGACAAGAAAGGAAGGTTATGTTGTTCAAGGTCTGCTCCAAGTGACCCAGTGATGTTGTTCCTCCAGCAAGTCTCTCCCTTCTAATAGTTCCAAGATTTTCCTAAATAGAACCACCACCTGCAGACCAAGTGTTCAAAAACATGAGCCTATGAAGATAGTCTTCATTCAAACCAGTAACTGTATGTCATTTTTAAAAAGCAATCATGACATTCAAGAGGGGTTACCACTGATTCTTTCCCCAATTTCTCTCTTGAATGCTCTCAGGACCAGGGCATCTATTGCTTTGTGGGAGAGTTGGTTCTTTATCCATTGGTCACCTCAGAATACTGCATCTATTCTAATGAGTTTCACCTGGAGATAGCAATGACCAAAGAAGATACTGCCCATATCTGGATACTACTCTAATTTGTCCTAATTCTGTATTCTGAGGCAACATAAAAAAAATTTCTACTTTCTCTTGTCATGACATCCCCACACATCTGAAGGTAACCTCTCACCATCTTCAGGATAACCATTTTCTAGAGAAATTATTTCAAAACCGCTCCTACCAAGTCAGCCCCCTCAAATCTGTTGGTATCTGTCATTATGTACTTGCACCTGTGCAGAGTAGTCCTGGACATCCTGGGTAGGGTGAGAGAGAACTGAATCCCATGTTTTAATACTAGCAGCACAGTTCCCTTATTGTGTCGGTCTTAGATGAGTGGCACTGTGCCTTGGTTTCCCCTTCTTCATAGTGAGGCTAACCATGCCACCTTCCTCAAAACTCTGATAGGAATATTATAAGAGTTAATAAACAATAACACAAGTCAAATAGTTTCTGCCTCAAATTATGTGCTTAGAAAATAAGAGACACTGTTATTTTGACTGATTAATTTTGGATAGTTGTTATCTGTTTATGAAGCCTCATTGTCTTATGATATCATATGGTTGGATGAGGCTTGGGACAAGTATCAGTAATATGCTCTGGCTATGAGTTACTTTTGGCACCTAAACATCCTGGAAAAAGTAGATGAACAACAGATTCTTATTTAACAATTGAGTTAAATACTATGATTTCTGAAAATATCCACAACTAGAACCTGAAGTGAATTTCTTCTCTTATTTTTCACTGTGAACCGCCCTATCATCTCTAAACTGCATACTACATTTTTACTGGCTGATATTCTATAAAAGAAGAACTGAAGAAACTGTTAAGACCTGTCATTCATTTTAAACCTATATTAAATAAATATAGTGGAGAGGTTATTTTATAATAATACAATACACAGTGGTTTTGGATTTCTGAGATATATGTATACATCCACAAGGAGTAGCACCAGTTAACCAACATGTTTCTGCCCCACAAAGTTATGCTTGGAGCATATAGAAAGAAATTTAGTGGGGAGCAGAACTCAGATGTCTGCACTTGGTTTATATGGAAGTGTCGTTGAAGTTTTAATCAGCACCACTTTCAGTTGCCCACACAGTCAACTCTTCCAACTCTGTAGAGACATCTGAGTGTTTCTGGATATGAACAGGTAACACGAGGCTTGCTCTGAGATTGGCTACTCAAACATGTGATCCTGGCCAGGGTTAGGAATGTGTATATCACTCTGGCCACAAAAGAATACAGGTTTTAATTTGTCCACTGTTGTGCATAATTGTCTAGAGAAAAATATATATTCAGGAGTAAGCCTCCTATTCCTAAAGCAAAACATGGACCAAAAACTTGACAACATCTTTTCATGTCTCTGTTTTTATGGTCCTAGTTCATTGATCCATACTTATTCTTAGGAAAACCTAAGTCTGCAAACCCCTTCAGCTCCTTGTGTCCTTTCTCTAGCTCCTCTATTGGGGACCCTGTGCTTAGTCCAATGGCTGACTGAGAGCATCCATCTCTGTATTTATCAGGCACTGGCAGAGTCTCTCAGGAGACAGCTATATCAGGCTCTTGTCAGCAAGCACTTGGCATTCACAATAGTGTCTGGGTTTGGTGACTGTATATGGAATGGATCCCCAGGTGGGGCATTCTCTGGATGGCCTTTCCTTCAGTCTCTGTTCCATACTTTTTCTCTGTATTTCTTTCCATGGGTATTTTGTTCCCCCTTCTAAGAAGGACCAAAGTATCCACACTTTGGTCTTCCTTCTTCATGAAGTTCATGTGGTCTATGAATTGTATCTTGGGTATTCCGAGCTTCTGGGCTAATATTCACTTATCAGTGAGTGCATACCATGTGTGTTCTTTTGTGATTGGGTTACTTCACTCAGGATGATCTTTTCTAGTTCCAGTCCCATAGAAGGAACAACAATATGAACCAACCAGTACCTCCAGAGGTCCCAGGGACTAAACAACCCACCAAAGAGTACACATGGAGGGACTCATGTTTCTACCTGCATATGTAGCTTGTAGGTCATCAATGGGAAGAAAGGCCCAAGTAGGGAATGCCAGGGTCAGGAAGTGGGAGTTGGTGGGTTGGAGAGCAGGTAGTGGGGGTTAAGGGTTCTTTTGGAGGAGAATCCAAGAAAGGGGATAACATTTGAAATGTAAATAAAGAAAATATCTAATAAAAAATTTAGGAAAAAAAGATGTCAGACAGAAAGATGATTGATTGATAGATGATAGATGATGATTGATAGATAAAAGATGATAGACAGATAGATAGATAGATAAGATAGAGATAGAAATAGAAATAGATAATAGATAGATAGATAGATAGATAGATAGATAGATAGATAGATAGATAGATAGATAAGATAAGATAGGGATAGATAAAGATAGTAGATAGATAGCTATAGATGATTATACCACTATATACTTTTGTATTACACAATAATATTTTGACTTATGGAACACATTTATAGACATGGTCTGATAAGACTTTATCACACATTAACGTAGTTATCCAACTTAATTTGTGTAAGCATATTCTGTGATGTGTATATAGAGACAGAATCACATAGAATGTATTTTCACAATATATCCCATTCACTAAATGACAAACAATTCATTTTATGGATAATATATACATAGATATGTATATATGTGAAGGTTTCACTGTATTCACTATTCTGCCTGTGTCCATCATCACTAAAATTTGCTTGAGCCCTTTTGTACTCCTCGAACTTTCAACCCTCTGACCTCTCTTTACTAATATGTAACTGCAAAGCCTACTCATGTGGTTATGCATCAGCTTACACAATTATGTACATATAATTATGTAGTGGGCACAGTTCCACTGAATATACACCCTCTATCTGTAGTTTCTTTATGTGCTGTTCCCTTTATGTGCTGGGTCATGTAAAGTTTGCAAGACCAAGGGGCCTCTCTTCTCAATGATGGCTGACTAGGCCATCTTCTGCTAAATATGCAGCTAGAGACACAAGCTCTGGGGGTACTGGTTAGTTCATATTGTTATTCAACCTATAGGGTTGCAGATTCCTTCAGCTCCTTGGGTACTTTCTCTAGCCCCTCTTTGTTTCTTTCTTTTTGTGTGTGTGTGTGTGCTTTTCATTCTTTTATTTTTTATTATTATTTTCTTTATTTACATTTCAAATGCTATCCCAAAAGTTCCCCATACCATCCCCCTGGCCCCTGCTCCCCTACCTACTCACTCCCACTAATTGGCCCTGGCCTTCCCCTGTGCTGGGTCATATAAAGGGGACTCTCTTCTCAATGATGGCTGATTAGGCCATCTTCTGCTACATATGCAGCTAGAGACT
>NC_034597.1:110928659-110941071 GCF_900095145.1 Mus pahari | reverse complement strand
CTGTCTGTCCTTCCTTCCATCCTTCCTTCCTTCCATGCAGTCATAATGAAACTTTAATTGAACATAGCAACTTTCTTGAAGTTGCTACCAAAACTCCCTGAAGTTCTTTTTTAATTTTCTAAAATTATTTTTCCTTTGAGTTTCATTTGGAACTATTGCTACTTCTGTGTTCTTGAATTCATTATTTTTTAAATGACTTTTTAAAAATTTGATTTATTTAATGTATGAGTACTTTGATGCATATACATCTGCAGGCCAGAAGAGGTCATCAGATCCACTTATAGAGGGTGTCAAGCCACCACCTTGTTGGGAATTGAATTCAAACCCCTGGAAGAACAAACAGACCATGCTCTTATCTGCTGACCATCTTAACAACCCAGAGTTCATTATTTTTCATTCCTCAATTTTCAATTAGTCTTTAATCTCATACAATACATACATTTTTATTCTATGTACTGTATTCTATGTACTGATATTTAAAAATCTTTATTTATTTTATTTGTATATCTTTTGCTTGCATGTACGTATGTGTACCACATGCATAGCTGGTTGGCGACCAGAAGAGGACTTAGAATCTTCAGAGACTGAATATATACATGGTTGTAAACTACCATGTGGGTACTGCAACAGAGCCTGGGTCCTCTGGAAAACCATCCAGTGCTTTTAACTACTGAGCCATCACTCCTGATATGTAGACTTTATCTCTAGAAATCACTTTGGGATTATTTTTATTTCTTGTAACTATAAACAGAAATCAAACTCAGGGAAACAAATCAGGCCTTAATGTTTTCTTTGTGAGTATTTTAGTAACTAAGCTACCCCGCAGTTCCCAGCTATACTTACTGTTCAGATCTTGCTTTCAAGATTTGTAATGTGAGACAGATTCAAGATTGAAGGGTTTTTCCCCTAATACTGAGGAAAGATATATATACTCCTTGTTCAGAGTTCTGTGAATTATGAAAAAATTCAGCGTGACTGTGATTCTCAGTTCTATGCATCTGAGACTCCAATATTTCTCATATATTTGATGCTTCTTTTCAGCCTCAGGTTCTTTCAATGCTATGACTTATTAGTCCTCAGCTGTATATTTGAAAGGATGTTCTGTCTCTTAGACATTTTCTCCTCTTTATTATTCTATTAGCACTCCCCCCACCTCTAGTCTCCACAGATGCTCATTTTCTCCTGCTCACTCTAGAAGGAGTGTCAAACCCTTTCTGGGTGTGCTCTATCCAGCATGTCCTTCAAGATTCATAAAATGTTATACTATGAAGAGAAGGTTTCTCTGCATAGCTTTTCCATTGTTTCAGGATGACTGTCTCTTATTTCTAATAATTAATGGGTTTTATCATTCAATCTTTTGAGTTTATATGTTAGGAATGGACAGGCACTGCTGTTCCTACCCTCTCCTCTCCCCTCCCTTCCTCTCCTTTATCCTTTGTCCTCCTCCTCCCTTTTACTCTTCTCCTCCCTACTCCCTCCTTCCCTCCCTCTTCTCCCTCCATCTCTTTCTCCCCATCCCATTCCTTTCTCTTACTTCCCACTACAGTCATACATTCATTATGCATGGCACTGAATTTCATGGGTGCTCTTTCATACACATGCATCATGTACTTTAAGTATATCCTTACATTAATCCCACAGCAACCCCTCTGCCCTCCCATTTCTCATCTCTTATCCCTTCCATTAGTTTCTTTGTTTCTCTAAACATTTTCTCTTGTACTTTCATATTATATACACATCCATGATTTGATATATCTCTATAAAATCTAAGAGCCCTGGTGACTTTCCTATAATTATTTAGAAAAGGTTACTATCAAAGGTTGCGGGGCACTGTTGAATACTCCATCCAAGTTCTTATCTGAAAAGTCACATATAATACAGTGCATATGTAGAATTTTAAAATAGCAGCTAAATAGCAACTAAAATGTTTTATGATCTACACTTTTCATGAAAATTTATGTAACATACATAGTTATTTACTTAGCCCTATGAGAAATACTTATACTCTTTAACTGCAGCATAGTCCTCTCTAATATGCTAGTATGTGCCAATATAAATGTTTCCTGCGGCTATCTTGATTCTTTTAGGATGTGGTGTTGTTGACACATTAACAAGAACTCTGAGAGTGAATAATTGTGTGCCTGTCTGTGATTGCTGAAGCTCATATAAGTGATGCATCAGCACACTGAGGAAGGCAGAGTACAACACTGTTCTGTTCTGTATGTGCACTCCATTGTGTAGGCCAGGCATGAATAGAATCACACAAAAACTGGGAATTCCTGACATAATGCAGCATCTGCAGAGTGTACTTGGAAATACACTTATCTATATAAGTTTACTTGATTAATCAGTGTTGTCACTGAAGAATAAGTTATCATTTACTTAGCTATGCCACAAGAATCCTGAGTATTTTCACTTAAATAATCAATATTTGTAACTTAATGACTTTAAATTTAATACTATAAAAGAAATGTATCACAGGGACGAAGTACAAAGTACTTTAATACAATTTTATCACATCTTTATGATGATGAAGCAAGTTTTAGAAAATTCTTATATTGTGGCCCTTACATTGTCTAAATCAAGATAATGCTCTGGGCTGTGAGAGTTTTAATATGTTTCTAAAATTTAGTATATTTCAGTTATAGAATATTGGTAGAAATTACTGTTAGAAAAGGGGTGTTTCTTACCAAAAATTTCTTGACCCTGGCACTTTCAAGCACTGGATATTTGGCCAGCTCTTGAGAATTCACCTTTTGCTCCTTGAAATGCTATAATCTGGGTTGTGTCTTAGAAATATGGAACATGTGCTAAGCGGGATTCCTGAATGTCATGGGTCTATGCACACATATGCAGGTGTGAGAAGTTGTTTGTGTGGGCATACATGCAGGTGTGTATGCTGGTGTGAGTGCCCTTGAGGTCAGAGCTTAACAGCAGATATCTTGCTCTATCACTTCTCACTTTCTTCCTTTACAATAGGGTCTATCCCTGAGTCTATAGCTCAATATTGTTGGCTAGACTAGTGGCTATCAAATTCTAATGTTCATTCCATGCCAATACTCACCTAGGGTTTGCCTGACCCCACTAGCTTTTATGTGGGTGGTGGGGATCAGATCTCAAATCTTCATCCTTGCACACAAAAGTCTCTTTTATACACCGAAAGCAGCATTCTTACTGCCTGTCTTCTCTCTAATTATTTCTTCAATCATATCCCCTTGCCCAGGGTCCTCATGTCCAGCTAGTATTATCCTATATTTTTACCAAAAGACATTATCTTTTAACACAATCGTTTTGGAAAACTATTTCCAGTTTTTATTTTCCTATATATCTTTATGTCAAATAGGCTTTTCTATTCAGATACCTAAAAAAGATTTTAAAATAATATATTTTATCCAGGGAACTAGTTAGAGCTTGTGTAGATATTTTAAAATGGACAGAAAGCATATTTGACTCAATAAGTATTCCTTGAGCACCTATTCTGTGAAAATCATACTAATAGGCAGTCATTAGGAAATATGCAGATATCAAAAGATTTATAGTGTTTTATTGAACACATTAATTTAAAGCTATTTGCTGATGAGTCTTTTACATTCAATGCACAACACAGAGATGGAGGGATGGAATAATTGCTTTTTAAAATCATCTTAAAGGTCAAGACTAACATCTCTACCCACATAAGTCAGGTTAAGAAGAGAAAAGCATAAACAATATTCTAATTAAATTCTTATGTGATATGGAATCTTCAGACATGAAGACCTAGTGAAATCTGTTTCCACACTGATAAAGGAACATGACTGTGCACAAAGGCACACTCTTCTGACAGTACACTGGGGTGTGTCCGGTGAAGACATCCTTGGCCTCTCTGTGGAGCTTTCATTCCTTCTGGGTGTGATCTAAAACTTCTCTGAAATGATAGATTTGGAGGAAACAGGAACATGATCATCTGAAGTTTTGTTGATTGCTTTGAGGGAAAGGGGGCTCTGGATTCTGCCACCCAGTTTAGGAAAGGGAAATTCTGGTTTATATTATTCACTTTGAGGGAGGATAATCCTGGAGAGAGCAGTTTTAGAGAAGGTTAAAGAGCTCATAGAACTCACCCTGTCAAAGTACCATGCCTGGAAAACTCCAATCTACCTGTCCCCCTGTCCCCACCTGATACACAGAGAAAGCTTTGAGAATAAAACCAATATGCTCTGCCTGGCTTGTTTCTGTAAACCTGACTGGCAAAGGGAGGACAAACACACAAAGATATGTACAGTAAAGCTGGGACCTAGTATGTGTCACATTTGCATATGGATCAGAGGATGGCTTTGCCAGTTTCCATGAATATGAGGCCTCAGGGCCCTTGTCATAAATATAGATTCACTCAGAACTTCCTTGGTTTACTACATAAAACTATTTTGTTTGGATTTGATTTTCATTTGTGAGGAACAATTTAACAAAAGAGGATTTATTCTGTCTTGTATTTTAAGGAGATACATTCCAACACAAAGAGGAAGACATGGTTTTAAGAGCAGGATGGCCAGCTTGTCACATTGCATTGGCAATCAGGAAGCAGAGAGTAAGCAGGAAGTGGGACTCTATCACACCTCAAAGTCTGTCCACGATGATTCACTTCCTCCAGCATAAAAACTGTCCCTCCTAAAGATTCAATAACCTCAAACAGCACTACCAGGTAGAAAGCAAGTGTTCAGGCACATGAGCTTATGGGACATTTCCCAGGCAAACCGCATTATTCTAGAATAGCTAAAAGAAGGAATGGATTCCCTCAGCAGCATTGTGTTTGTAGGTCGAAAAAAATTAATATCATCCCAAGAGATAAGTGGAAGGATATATGAAACTTTGTCTGGCTTACTGATAGTTATTGTCCTTAGTGCCTTTACCATACTCTTTTCATCAGCCTTCTAGAAGAATTCAGGGCATAGTATCTGATAACTTATAGCTTTTGGGAAGAGACTCACAGTACTTTTTTCTGCTACTAGGAGTGACAGATCTAATGAAATCTGCCACATTTCCCCCATATACATATTCTAGAAACTGTTTTTATTCTGGGGAAGAATGTGTGTATGTTTTTATAGCTAAAGGAAGAGTCATGTTTAAGAACTTCCACTGGCATTCAATGAGAACCACATGTATCACTTATCAGCACAGGACATGTGAAGTGACACATCAGTATATTAACTGTAAACAATGTACAATGTAGTGAGCATTTTTCACTATGAACAGTAATTAAAAGCATGCATATCATCAAATGGTTTGTCCTGTCTACTCTTTTTGTCAATATACATATTGTAAGAAAACAGCTTATAATAGTGATTGATTCAAATAAAGCCACTTCTGAGAGAGTAATTGTTCTAATTAAAACATTGGGCATTTTCAAGCATTTAGACTCATTTGCATGTCTTTCAATTCTTAGTGTTGTGAGGAAATACATTACAAAACAATATTTCTTGATGTAGATACATTAGTTTTCATTGTGTATGTTTTAGTTAATGTTCATAATTTTGTGCAAAGGGTATCTTCAAAAACAGTTTTAGGTAACTGACCTGGTGCAGTAGATAGAAAATTAATGAATAAAAGAAGAAAAAAGAATTGAGACAAAAAGAAGAAAATAAGTTATTTATATTTTCTTAAATAGACTAGATATTCTGAGAGTATAGTGTTTTTTAGAGGACAAAGAACTATACCAATCTTGTGAATAGAAGTTTTTATTTACATGAATAGCTAAAATATGTGTTAGACCTCAAAACTTACTTGTTCTTAGTTATTAATTGTGGTTCTGAATTGTAAGAGTTTGGGGTACATGGGCATACAAAACAAAAGTCTTTGTTCTTACAGAGTTTTTACTTAAAATACTAGAGAAATGTCATACAACTTCTTACTTGATCAGTTTAATAAAAATGTGAGCGAGCGAGCACCTATTCATAAAACAAACCTTTTTGTTTCACATTAGTGGTATTTCCATTGCTTTGAATGTCAGGACACAATATTTATGTAGAGTAAGCATTTTTTATCATAATAAATATATGTCAAATGTCTTAACATTTTTGAAACTTTGGCTAAGTGCATACTCAATTTGAGAAGACTACTTATTTTTTATGTGTCTATTTTAAACAAGTAATTTCTATATAAGAGTTTTCATCTTAGCTAAAAGTTTAGCATTTGACAATGCTAATTTTATGTTTTTATTTTCAATGCACATTGTATCAGTGTATTTTCTCTTTAAAGTAACCTACTGTTAGTTAAAATACATGCTATAATATATAAATCTGCTTTACTTGTAACACATAAATTTCAGAACATAGTGAAATATTCTTCGGGAACAACTAATTCAGAGCCAGTGTCCCTGGAACAGCCCGTCAGAATCACAGGATGTGTCTATCCACCTACCTAAGGCTCCTTAAGGATCTGATATAACATTTAGCTGTATAAGGATACCAATATCACATCTGTATATTAAGTGATAAATAAATATAAATTTAATTCCCATTTTGAAAATAAAAAATGCAAATGGATTGCCATTGTGCCTTTGTATACCTGTAGGCAGCCTGCTTTGCACACCATTACTTTATAGAGTTGTGCTTTGTTTGTGGCTGCCTAGTGGTTCGTATCCTGCTGAAGAATGTAGGGTTTTCTTGGTCTGTCATTGATAATCACTCCTCTCATTCTGACATGAAGATTCATGTAGGTGAGTGGTCTAGCAGATGTTAGATTGAGATTTGTTGCCCAATTATAGTGATTGCCTGTGTGTTCATTCTCCTAGTCAGTCTAGGAGCTCAGTTCTCTTTGCTTCATGGCGTGTGACTGACATGGCTCTTTTCTTCATCTATTTATGTATTTATGAATTTATTTATATATTTATTTATTTATTGCCTTCCTATGATCATCCACATATATTTTGGCCTTAGAGGGAAAGTTATTATTTTGTTTCTTTTTATGATTGTTTGAAAGATGAATATTAAACTTTAAGTGGCCATATCAGCCAGCAATAGATCATTTTACAAGTAATAAAAAGAAACAAGTGTCATAAGAAACATCTCTGCATTGGGAGCTTCACAAAATCAACTGACAAATGCTAACTTTAAGGAGTTAAACCAGTTAGCCCACAGAAGTAGTACTTATATTTTTGGTATATATGACTACAATTTTAATTGTGAATGTATATGAAATATTATTCTTACTCATTATTCACCAGTAATTAATAGATTTTATTACAATCTCTAGACTTTCATTATAAAATTGGCATGCCTTCATTGTACAAAATTTAGCAAAAAATGTCGATAAATACTTTCAAAATTCAGTATATTTAATATTTTTGTGTGTTTTCTTTCCTATAATTTTTCCTAATAGGTGGTAAATCATATTTTGCCACATTCCTTTTTAAGAATATAAGCTATGTACAAAACTCTGTACCAGAGTTCAGCTTAAAGTTAGAGGTCTAGAAAACATAACTACATGAGTGATCTGTGAAGTATCATGTAAAAATTTGCTAGCCATTGTCACTGTGGTTTTTCACACTGTTCAAGTTTCACTCCTGTCAGCCCTATATGAAATTGCTGTATGTTTTACTAGCCCCTTGTCAGTATTTAATCAACAAACAGTCACTGCAAATATCATGAACAGTGTCACACACTTCAACTTTATGTTACTTTATGTGAACTTTGTGAGATAAATATTATCATACAATTTTAACAATATAGACTTATAATCATAAATTATAAGACAAATTATTAACATCTGTTTTAAGTACTGTTGGGTACATAGATGTCGCTTGAATTGTTTCTGTTTATTTTAATCCATTTTAAAGCTCAAAAGTGGGCAATTTATATGTTTAAAAAATAATGATGAAGTACTTAAGCGATGGTTTAGTTGACATTTTATTTACTGAGAATGCATAAGAAATCCCACACTGGTGAGATGATAAAGGGAGAAGAGCATTAAGTAGTGGAAAAGCATTCTTTGAAGGTAAACAGCTCAATAGGTGGACTATGAAAACAACTTGATGGTGTGGAGGTGGATACTGGTCACATGACAGTCAAGTCATCGGTAGAAATTCCTTTTGACTGGAGTTGAAGATGGGCAAATTGCAGGGAAAATGGTATGGGTGGAGCCTTAGAAGTGTGGTGCTGCCACATGAAACTGGTGAGGGAGTCACGGGAGTATGGGGGGAGGGGGGAGACAGAAACTAGGAACTTAAAACCTTGTCCAGGTACAGAGTGGTATGGATGTAAACTTTCAATGACTTTGATACTCTGACAATTCCATCCTGGCTTTGCCTTGCCCATTTGCTTGTGAGTGTGCTGGTTGAGACACAGCTAGGTGTGATTATAGAAATGGTAGCATTTTTGTTTACTTCCTTTTTATTTGAGGTCTATAAGGGAATTTAGTTTAATTGTTCCATTTGTAGAGGCCACATAGCCTGACTGTTAAGAGGGAAAGCTGAGTGTTCATACTCAACCTCCAGTCTTGTAAATTCTGTGCCTTTTGTAAAATTATTTTATTGTTCTCTTTCTCAATTTCCTCATCTTTGATTAGGCTTTCTCTGAAGTAGACTCATAGTGAAGATTTAGTGAATAAATCAGAGTTTTCTTAGAACAATGCCTAACATCCAAGGACATATGTAGTTAACAGATTTATAAAAATAAAAATACCAAGTTCTGTATAAAAAGGTACATTCAAATTAGATTGCTTTTCATTATTAAATGGACACTAGAAATTATAATTTTGTGTTTTATTGTTGCTTCCACAATAGGGATGAAATAAGGGCTCACTGTGTAAGTATAAGGGAAGCTGTGTGTTAGGCTACAGGGTCCTCATGTCCTGATTGATCTATTAAACTAAATTCTGGAAGAACTAGTGGCTAGAATGTGCGGCTATTTTAAAATAAGCGCTGACAGAACATTAGGAATTTTGCAGAACAGTTGCTGGACTGTAAAATCCTCTGTATATGTTCACAGACACTAATAAATTCTTCCATCCTTTTGGCTGTATTTTTGTTTTTGTTTGTTTGTTTTTGAGACAAGATCTTACTTTGTAGCTGTGGTCATCCGGGAACTCACTATGTAGACCAGGTTGAACTTGAACTCATGTAGAACTGCCTGCTAGTGCCTCTGACTGCTGGGATTAAAGTCATGTGCCATCATACCTGGTTTACTTACATTATTTTTCTTGCTACCAATGTACAGAGAAGAGCATAAGAAATGTAGCCAATACCAAGTACAGGACTGCAGTGGACTGGGCATGTTAAACAGATGAATGTGAGGATATATATATATATATAATATTCATCTCAGAAGTATGGAATTTTGGAAAGAATTGGGAAGGGGAAACATGTTCAAAATTTATTACATGAAAAAAATCTATTTTCAATAATCAAAAACCAAACCAAACAACAGCAACAACAATGGCAACTATTATTCAAGCAACTATTAATCTTAATTTTCAACCTGATTGGATTGACTTATCTAACAAACTGGTAGGTCTTGACTCTGGTTATATATATGAGGGGATTTCCAGAAAGGATTAACTGCAGTGAAACATGTACTTGAATGTAGGCCATATCATCCCATGGGCTGGGTGCTCTGACAGAACAAGAGAATGAAAAAGACAAAACATAATTAATTAATTATGGTATTATGAGATTTTGAAAATATTTGTTATAGAAAAAGGCATTGATAAGTTATTTCTTTGCCAGTGAAACAAGCCAATTCAAGCCAGATTGAATTATATTAAATACAGATTGATTGGAAGGTGCTCTTGGGTGAGTTCATTGGCCCCAAGGACTAAGGCCAGGGGAGTTGCCATGAGAAGGGAGAGAGATCAGGGGGAGGAAAGAAAGAGAGAATGAGCATGTGCAGAGAAGAGAAGGAGAAGAGAGAAAAAGAGAGGAGGGTGTAATAAAAAATGTCTAGGTTATACAGGGAAGTGCATCTGGGGGAAGGGCAGCCCAGCCTCTGGACTAGAAAGTTCAGGGTTAGAGCCAGGTAGGGACTGAGAGATTCTGGGGAAACCTGGAGGCCATGTCTGCTTTGATATGTAAAACATACACTTCAGTCCCTTGTCCAAGGGTCCAAAACTAAACAGGTATATATACAATACAGCCTTAATTATCACTTAGATATCTCTTTTTTAAAACCAGCATTTTAAACACACCTGTCTTCTGACATGCTTGTTACAGAGAAGTTACAATACTTCAATGCTAGCTCACTTTCCAGAATGTTATTTGTGTCCAATTTATCATCCCATCTATGATGTAAATGTGCTCAGTGCAGCTGTATGCATAAAAACAATGACTGAGCTTGATTTTTTTTTTCATTTCTTAAAAGCTAATCAAAATCCCAGAGCTATTCTGTCGGGGGCAAATCTCTCTGTTTGGCCTGTTTGCTGTTTCTGTTTGTCTGTTGGCTAGTCTGTAGTTATTAAAGACTATGTGCTAAATTGTTCACTGCATCCTGTAATTTGAACAGCACAAACAAATTTGCATGTTTTATTCAGCTGCTGTGGAGAGAAGCCTGTTGCCATGGTAAGAATTATGATGCCCCATATTAGATATGCTCCCAAAATGAGGATGGCCTTTGCAAAGCCACATGCAAATAGTTATTTTCTTAAATAGAGCTAGCTCTAGGGAAACACTGAATTACTAGGCAGCTACCTTTTCTCAGAGTCATTAAGTGGGAAGACCACAATACATAGCTTCCCCTTCTGTTGTTATAGCAAATATCTACCTCTCTTTACTTCCATGCCTGATGTTCAAAAATCAAATTATACATACATACATACATATATATATATATATATGCACATATATACACACATATATACATATACATCATATATACCATAAACATGTATATACATATATGTGATATATATATAATATATATATATATATTATATATATATTTGGCTGTACTTTTCAGTTATATAAATGAAGAGCTTGCTTGTTTCATTTACAGCTTAACTAGTATCTTGTCCTAGAGCTGACTCCTATGTTGATTAATGTATTGTCACGTTTCGCTGTTTGTTGTTTTGTTTCATTTTGTTTCAGCAGTGCTGGGTGTTGCACATGCAAGGCACTCACTGCAGCATTGAGCCAAGCCCAATCTTCTTTTGATCCTAGGCCTCACTTTGTGTTCAGAAGTGGAATGCCTGACTCTTGTATATGTGATTAATAAACACTACAAATTCTTCCATGCAAGCAGGAAGGGGGCATTGTCCAAACTGGGAATTTTAATAAAGATGTACATTGCATTTTAATATATTGTTTTAAAATACAGTTTTCTCATACTTGAAAAGTTGTCAATTTAAGTAAAATGAAACTCCATTTAAAACCTTTAATGAAGTTTCTGAGTCACTCCTTTGCAAAATCTGGAATTGCCACCCTGAATGAAAGGAATAATTAGAGGTTAAAATCATAATTAAAGTAGTGATTTAATTAGTTTATCCATGTAATGAATAATTTAAACACACATTCTAGTTTCATGAAATGCCCTATTTTCTGAAGCTTATTATTATGCCTGCTTTAATTGTGGTGGTTTGTGTAGTCTGGATATCATGACCCAGACAAGTCTGCGAGCTAGAAATGTGTACCCTCTACAAAATGTCTTCTTCTGAAAAAGAAACATGAAATTTTTAAAAAGAAGGGTAACAACCCAACTTTCCCTCAGCCTTGTGAAGCTGATTATCCTTGTATTTGCATTTCAGATCCCCAGCTCAAGGGCATAGTGACCAGGTTATATTGCAGGCAAGGCTACTACTTGCAGATGCACCCCGATGGAGCTCTCGATGGAACCAAGGATGACAGCACCAATTCCAGTAAGTCACAAACCAGGTCTGCTACTGAAATGGCTTTGTGAGATGCATTTGTAAACGTTTGGTTCTGTTGGCTTTTCCAGTTGCCCACGAAAATGCATGTATCATTTTACTGAGACCACATACATGAAGGTACTAATGTAGAAGGAGGCACTTGTGGTGTTAAACTGAGTTTGTTCTTTCTCATACACTGGTTATGTCCAGAACATCACTATTCATCCCTGATTATAAAAGTTAGGTACACTAGTGCATTAGTATAAAAGTTAATGTCTCTTGCATAGAGGGTAATCTTCAGATTATTACTCTGTATATATACATTGTATAAAACATTTGATTATCTTATACAATAGGGTCTGGGTTTATTAAAAAAAACAATGTACCTTTTGTAATATTGATATTTGTCTTCTATTTGCTATTTTTTAATGTTACAATTGTTACATTTTTCACAAGATTTATCTGGGACCCTCCTTACTTAAATGTTTTCTCCTATACTGGTCTCTAATTTCCTTTAATTGCACATTAGTTTTAACACACACATACATAAACACACACACACACACACACACACACACACACACACACACACACACACACACACACA
>NC_034597.1:110890067-110928244 GCF_900095145.1 Mus pahari | reverse complement strand
ATCTCCCTGTCTTAATCTTCTGGATTCAATCACCACTGTGTCTCAAGATCTCCATACCAAGATCCAGATCAGAAACTTCTATCTCCCAGCTTCCAAATTAGGTTCACTGGTGAGCCTTCCAATTCTGGATTGTAGTTCATTTCAAATATAGTCAAGTTGACAACCAGGAATAGCCACTACACAACCCTTCCTGTGTTTTTAGTTCTACTCATCAAGTTCTGAGGTATGGATTCTGAGATCAGTTAATGACATGGAATACGTTGTTTTACACATGATGCTTCTATGTAAAATATTAACATTTTCACTATCTTTATATCTGAAATGAGCTGAGATTTATGAATAGTGGGTTTACATTGGTAATTTGTGGAACTTGCTTTCCTCCCTTCAAATAATATTATATATACATTTTCTTGTTAATCTTCCTTTTCTTTTTGTAAATAATAAATCTTTCTATCTATTTTGTCTTGCATATTTTTTGCCTTAAAATGATCTCTATATTCTTTCCTATTTATTTATTTATTTATTTATTTATTTATTTATTTATATTTTCTTTTTTATTGGGAAAAGAGAAGTAGAAATAACTCAGGCACAGTGAAGAAAGGAAACAATTATTGGCAGATGTCTTATAAATAAAATTCCTCTTTCATAAGATTAGAGACTGAGTGTTATCAGCACAAATCATAACAAAAGTTTTCAAAGGAAAAGAAAACAGAGAAGCTATACCTAAAGGAAAGAGCTTCCTCTCTGCTTTCTTCTTTTTCTGGCATGGTGTGAGGGTGTGAGGTATATAGTTCACATGCACAGTTAGATTTGAGTGTCTGAAATACACAAAAATTGTCACACACACACACACACACACACACACACACACACACACACACACGCGCGCGCGCACGCGGTTTAGAATGTGTTCTCAAATCAACTGCAGTATAGGCTCATTTGAGGAGCTCATCAGAAACTTCTTGTGTTCTTAACCCAGCCCTGAAGATTCTGAGTTGTTTGGCTTAGGGCTGGGTATAGTCATTTTATTTCATAAACACAGCCATTTTCACGCACAGCTAGGGTTGAAATCTAGTCATAGACCAATGATTTCTTTTAAACAGAAACACAATCACAGAGACATCTTTATTTTTATCCCATCAGGATGTGCCTCATTGCTTTGTAATATAAAATTTAAGGAGAGTGAAAAATAATTTATCTGTGTTTTAACTAGCACCACTTTTCTTCCATGGTCAGCTCTACACAGTTAATTAGTAAATGATAATTGTTTTCATGTTCCCTGCCAGAATCCTGAGAAAAGAAAGACATGTAGTTTTTATTATGGCTATTTTAGGCTACATTTTAGAACTTTCCTACTTTTCATAATGTATTATTTTAGTGTATTCATATTACTCTTGCCGTTGGGTATTATACCATATATATGACATGATATATTCAGAAGTTAGAACACTTTTTTAAAAGCAGGATACAGAGGTTAAAGTAACTAGGTTTGAAATTGTCAGGTTAGGTAGACATACACAAGAATATGTTTTCTCTTAAAATTCTGCATGCAAGTTATGAATTTTCAAACAGTGTCCCTCCTTTCAAATTTTAGGGAGATAATAAAGATAAAAATAAACATAAACCTCACAGGCAAAAAAGAAACAGAGAATAACAGGACAAAGCCTATTACCCCATGACACCATACCATATTCAATACTAAATAACAGAAATGAAAAGGACTAAATTTTTTTTCTATATGCCAAATTCTTCTAGAATCCTGCAGAAGGCAGTTCAGTATTACTTTGCATAGTGAAAATGATACTCAACTTTCCACATGTGGGCCCCCAAGTTAAACTCTGGGTAATTCTCGAGACCATTTCTGACTATTTTCCTTTGACCTGCAGATTTTGGTATTATCTGGAGAATAGGAATATGTAATTATTGCAAAAGAGTAACTTTCTCCACCATACATAGTATTACTCTGAAGAAGAAAAAACAGAACAAAACTTTCAACATTACTTTTAATTATGTACTTATTGACCTTAAAATGAAACCCAATTGCCCATCAATTTCAAATGACATGTCTTCTGCAAAAGAGTTGAAGACCTAAAGATAAGACATTTTACTTATATATTTATGTTAAGAGCTAAGCATTTCCCATGCCTACTCCTACTTCTCAGAAGTAAATTCAAGTTATGGAGTTGAATAAGAGCATTTAATTAATAGCCTTCTTCTCAATAACACTTGCACTAAGAATACTAATAGAAGCCTTATTAAGTAGTATATGTATACCAGAGATATTATTGTTGACAATATACAAGATGATGTTGTACATACTTCATAAAAATGTATTAAATACTTTTTTAGAAAAGAGGAAAACATAAACATATAATTGTGTTTTTAACTTATCAGAAATATAAAACTAAGTATATTCCACTTTTTTATAGCTTTATCTAATATCAATAAATAAAAGTCTTAAAAATTTGCATGCTGTTTAATTTTCTTGGCACCTTTTAAGTTTATCACATGGGCAGGTGTACATCTTTTCTTGGATTTTCTCATGTTGTTTCTGCCAACTTAATTTAGTTTTGGAATTACTTCTGAACTTCTGACCTATGCTGCACTGCAGTACCCAGTCATACTGTATAGAAATTAATAGTCAACTTTCAAGTTGGACTTTTAAAATTTTGCACCTTGGGAATATACTTAGGTGGTTTTCTTTCCCTGAAATCTAGTAGGGTCAGAGGCTTTGATAATAGAAGCATGATTCCAGGCTTGATTCTGTTCTGTCCCTCAAACCCTTCAAACTGTTGTGAGCAAGTCTTCTATGGGGAAGCTGAAACTGAAATGCTCATTTTTCCATATAGCAGAAGCCTTTTCCTCGTAAAGTTCTTCAGTTGACCTCGCAAATTAGAAATATTATGATATTTCTTAAATAACAGAAAGAAAAGAGGAAGTATTATTGAAATGCTTTGCTCCATTTACCGCTTGGTGACGGATCACCTTTATCTTCAACAGCACTGTTCAACCTCATCCCAGTGGGACTGCGCGTGGTTGCCATCCAGGGAGTGAAGACAGGGCTGTACATAGCAATGAATGGAGAAGGTTACCTCTACCCATCAGTAAGTGACATGCTAATGACATTGGCCCTCAGTGCAGTATTGGTAAAATGGCTAGAGCAGCAGCAAAAGCTAATGATGTGTGTGCATGGATTCTGACACATTGACTTTGAGATTTGGTCCTTACTGTGCTACTGCAGAAGCTGCTTATTAATTATTCATAATTGTTTGGTGATCTGGAAAAAATACTAATCTTACATCTGGAAATGTGTTTGCCACATTTTGAAACACAACCTAGTTCATAAAAAAACTGAAAAATATGATGTTATTATGATCTTATATTTCTCCTTATAGATGCACTTGTTTGGAAAACTTTCAAAAGAAGTACTATTTGTACACATTTTCCTTTAGTAATTTAATTTTACTTAGTTTAATAACTGAATATTTATTTGGTATGTGTACATATACACAAGAAAGCAGTGGCATGGTCTGTGTTTCCATGAAGTCTTTTTTTTTCATTTTGAAATACAGTATATGATCTCACTTATACTTGGATTACAAAAATTTGTATTTCTTAAAAGGATACAGTGTGAGGTTTGAAATAGAAAGGGACACAGTCATCCCTCAGTTTCTATAGGCAGGGCTTCCCAGCCTCTGTGGATAGTGCAATCTGAGGAAGTTAAAGTCATTCTTAGGAAATGGTGAAATATTTGTGTATTGACTACATTTCTTCATGTATACCATATCTGCTTTATTGATGATTCTTTATGAAGGGAATAATAAGGAGGCAGTTGTTTTATGTATGGTTTAGGAAATAGTTACATCAAGAATCTATCATCTATCTATCTATCTATCTATACATTCAGCACAAGCACAAGATTTTATAATGCTTTTGAGTGGCTAGTTTGAAAGTATGGATACTGAACAAGAAGACATAGAAGAACAGACAACTATATTTGTTTTAATAGGAATTACAATAGTGAATATATTTTGATGTAAATATTTCCAATAATTATGTATATATCTTACACCAATCTAAGCATGGCTTTCTGGGTTTTATTTCTGATATTTATTAGAAACTGAAAAAAAAAAAGAAAGAAAAAAAAGAAACTGACCAGTTTTTCTGCTACATAGCCTCCACTGGATGATTTCTTCTTTAACCCATTTTTCATCAGGTATTCTGTGCTCATGCACTATAGTATAGTTAGAATCTCATTCCATTGCAAGACAAAAAAAAAAGTAAAATTTGGTGAGAAATGCTTCTTTCCATCCGGGCTTGGTGGCACATGCCTTTAATCCCAGCACTTGGGAGGCAGAAGCAGGTGGATTTCTAAGTTCAAGGCCAGCCTGGTCTACAGAGTGAGTTCCAGGACAGCCAGGGCTATACAGAGAAACTCTGTCTCAAAAAACCAAAACCAAACCAAACCAAACCAAACCAAAACCAAAAACCAAAAACCAAAAACAAAAAAACAAAAAAACAAAACTGAAATGCTTCTTTCCACTATTTGTTGAGCATAAACCAGTAGATTAAAATGTAAATGTATTAAAATAATTTTCCCGTGTTTGCTTTACATTTTCATATATATTCTTGTAATGTTTGTTATTTTTCAATATTACCAGCAAACAGCTATAATATTCAGTTATAATATCATCATATATTTATGAATCAATAGCATATGAGTTTATGCACATATCATATATTATAAAAATTCTCTTCACCCTTCCACAACAGGCAATCTATTTTTCTAGCAAATCTGGAAACTGTCAAAGGGAACTGCAAAGTAACATCAGAGTCCCTCTTATCTAAGCTTACCCAAGGGTATTCCAAAGCACAGAACTTGCTCTTATATTATGCAAATTATGTGCTGCTGCAGAAGATGAATATGCAGCATGCTGTGAGAAAGATCAAGATAGAATTTCTTACAGATTGTCTAGGAAAACATACAAAAATTCATTTCTAGAGATGACTCATTTCAGATACAACTCAATTTTACTGATTTGACATTTGTTATTTTTTGTTTATCTTTCCCCAAATAACATTTTTGAATAATCTATATTTCACTGATAAAGAATTTTTTCATTTAATTGTTTCCTGGTGTATGTACTGTTATTAGAGCATTTCTGTTTGTTTTATCTTTTTTCTACTATTGGAGATGCTTTTAATTATTGCTTATTTTGAGCCAGATTATGTACTTTGGGATATGTGTCTTGGCCTAGACCAAATTCTAGTATGTTTAAAGCAATCTACCAGTACAGTAACAATGGAAACAAGGCAGCTACCCACAGTTCAGCTTCAAGCACCTTAAACATGGCTTCCTTGTTCAGGATTCAGAACTCATGAAGTTGCTATGGGAAACAGTGTTTGTACATGTAAGTATTGAAGGATCTTGATTCATTGTCTTCTACTGGTGTTTTGGATGGATGGCTTCTGAGCATCCCCTGTGATGGCTTGAGTCTCTGACTTACAGGTTTTGGTTTTGCTTCTTCCCAACTTTTGGTACTATGAACCCAGACTGTGTGCACTTAAAAATGCATAATGCTGTAACTAAAAGTCTTTGTGGGAATAAACTTCATTTCAGGATAGTCAGTAAAAAACTAAAACTTTATAGGCCTATGAGTTTATTCGGTGATCAAGAGCACCAGCTGCTTTTCCAGAAGACTACTTGGCCCTCCAGCTCCAGGAGCTCTGACTTTGTCTTCTGGCCTCTGAGGGCATAATATACATATGATGACACACACATGCATACACACACATACACACACAAATGTGTGCACATGCACGCATGCATACAAATACACACAAATAAATTTTAAAAAAGAAATTTAACTTAGTGCCCTTTCAGTATATGCGTTTTATGAAGTATATGTTTTGGAGTAAAGTAGATAATAAAATAAGCTTTTCCAAATGAATTCTGTTCCATGACCTCACAACAATGCTGGAATCTAGACATATATTTCTCTATTTCACGGAAATTCTTGAAATCCTTCCCTATCCAGCTAAAGATATTTAATGTGTTCAATAACAACATTTCTACCTTGTGAGAACAAAATTGTTGTCTTGACTGCTCCCAATCAATATCCATATTTTCAGGGTTGGAGGGAGCTGTTGCCTGTGGAAATTTTTCTTTCATTTGACAAAACCTTTTTTTTTTTTTTTGGTCCTAATGATTATAGTATGCTATTTGATGTGTCTGAAGAGATTTAATGTCATATGAACATTTTGCTTGGAAGTATAATACTAGCTCTCAGATCAGAGAACAAAAATTGGAAAATATTTTGTTTTAGAATTAAATGCATTAGAATACTGCTTAAGAAAATAAAGTATGTTTAATCTAGCTAGAACTACCTATTGTGCCAAGAGAAACAATCAGGTATATTGTTTTGTTTTACCATACCACCCACTTTCGAAGATGAAGAAATCCCCTGTGGGGCTAGAAAGATGGCTCAGCAGTTAAAAAGCACTTTATGGTTTTGAAGAGGATCTTCATGTTGTTTGTAGAACCCTCATGGAGTCTCACAAGTACTTGTAACTCCAGTTTAAGACTTCCCTTTTCTAGACTCTGTGGGCAGTGTATGCATGTTCTTAAATGGGATATCTGTATCATCCTAAACAAGCATTTTATCCAAGGCTCAGGGAATGTTGTAGGGGTAAAAAAAATGGGGACAAGTGCTGTGAAACATCTTGGTCATTGCAGTCACAAACCCCTAGAAGTTGTGTTTACCTGCCTAAGATCAAGAGCCCGTCAACCTTCCATTACGAATAGTGCAGAGGCTGATAGGGCCTCATCCCTAAATGGTGGTTAGTGGCTGTTGGAGTATTTGGTAGCATATTGTCTGGTACCATACAAGCTTATACAGGCAACTCTTATGAAAATCAGTGGGTTTTTGCACAAAATGTGTAAAAGTACTAGGAAGAACACTTGGGAAGAAGCGGGTCATCCAGAGTTGGAGGCTTGGATGTCAAAGATGGCAATGTGGGTGAATATAATTATAATGCATTATAGTCATTTATGAAATTGTCAAAGAACAAATTTCAAAAGAGAAGCATGTAAAGATAGAACTGTTCTAAAATGGAGGATGTTTCTTTTTCCTTTTATTCATGCTCGTGTGGCAAAGATTTAAAAATGAAATCAATAACGTTATAATGGTAAAGGAATAAAGTAGAAAGAAGCTTAGTAACTCACCATATTTAATAAAAAATCTTCCCAATATAGTTTATTTAATTCACAGAATCCATTACAGATAAGAGAGCAAAAAGCTAGCTGATTTAAATTCATAACCTGAGCTTTCATAAAAATAGTTCTAATGTATGAGAAGGAAAATCTCAGGTATTCATACAGTGCTCCAAGATTTGCATATGACTTGTGTAGAATGTTTTATATATGTTCAGACCTCAGAATATGGACCCAGAAGATTCCTAGACTCCAGTTCAGTAAGTTCACATGTTTTAAAATCACAAGACTGGCTCTATATCGTTAGTCTTTCTAGAGCTAGTACCTGAATAACAGTTTGAAAAGCACAGGTCCCCATCACTTCTAACCTACTATGACTTTAATATTTCATACTTTGTTATTTGGTATTGATGGTGATGAAACCAGATAAATGACTATTGACTGTTGGTTTATGCCTTAGTCTGACATCCAGTGGCATGAAGGAGATGGAGTGTCCATAGGTAGTGCTTACCTTTCTCTTTAGTCAAATTGGGTTGGCCATTTAGAAAGGATACAATGGTAGTGGTGATCATTCCACTCAATCTGAGTAAATAACCCAACAAGTAATGTGATCTTAAGCTCTAAGGTAACAGGAAGAAAGACAAAGACTTAGGCTGGAGAAAATAAAATGAGAGGGAGAGTTCAAACCAGTAACAGCTGGTTTGTAACTTGCAAATGCTGTGAAGTCTACAACATGCAAAGCCTAAGAAGAAAATAGTCTAAGAAATCAGGAGTACATTTCAACTTCCGGGCACCTCTAGGGTAACTGGGCAGAATGTTACCAGTATCAATAAACCTGAGTTGCTTTAGAAGATAATGCCTTTCAGACTTATGAAAATGAAAATAAAACTATGTAACTCTATTTTGTAAATTAAATTTATGGCCCTTTACTTTCTATGAGATTGAATTTTATTTGTAGCTCAGCATGGCAAGTCCACCGAAATCTCATTCCTGGGGTCAGAGTACAGACTTTCTTCTCCTTCCCTGTGTGATCACCATGTTTCTGGTGATGAGAACGTTACTTTAAAGTACATCCCACGTACTGTAGCCACATGATTTCTTTCCATGTGGGCCTATCTGGCATGTTTTGAGTGAGAAATGTATTTTAATACACTCAGGTACTTAAATACTTAGTGTTCACTTGGTGGCAATGTTTGGGAAGGTGGTGAGTGGTGTATTCTGGATGGAAAAAGTAAACTTTATTACTAAGGTGTGTTTCGGCAGCTTATAGCCTTGTTTCTCTTCGATTTCGCTTTCTCTCTGTTTCCTACTTTAGTTGAGGATATACTCTGTCAGCATCCTGCTCCAATTGCCATACCCACTTTCTCATTCTATGCTTCCCTGACCTGATGGATTCATATCTCTGGAACCATAAGTCCAAATTAACTCTTTTATAAGTTGCATTTTACATGTGATTTTACTACAGCAACAAAAAGAATAAACACAAATGCCTACAAAACTGTTTTTAAGTGATAGATCTTCTGTGTATTTTTTTATCTCTTTACACTGGTTTTTAAACTATAGTTCTCTTGAAAGAGTGATCATTTTTTAGTAGAACATTGACTGTTAGCTAGCATTGACCCAGTACACAGGTAGACAAGAAGAAATGATAAAAAAAATGTGGCCTCATGGAACTTAAAGTTTCTATAGATAAGCTATGGATGGTACGATTCAACAGAATTATTTACCTAGATTGCCAAAGTGTGTGCAGTGTTCTGAGCTATTTAGAGTTTCACAATATAGTGATTGTTGGTCCTAAAATAATTCACTCAATAAGAAATGCAATTTAATGAATGGTACACAATGTGCTTCTGAGCAGGCCATATTAGAGCTTATTAGAGTATTATCTTAGGTTAGACAGTAGCTTTAAGACCCTATCATTGTATTAGACAATGAGAGATGAGTCAGTTAGTACACATTTCTCAGTACATGTGAAGACCTTATAGTCGGTGGCCATTTGTTGTTTCAATAACAGTATAGACCAGATGGGAATAAGATATTCTCTTACGTCTTTGGAATCACTGTGTTTTTGTCTTCTGACAAGATGTAAGTATTTTATTTGGTCATTTATCTTGGCTACTAGCCATTATTTAGCAGAAATCGCCCTGTGGGAAAGAGGACTATTGAACTTTATTTTTAAGTTGGTACATCTAGTACCTAATGGTACCAACCTAACAAAGAATGACTTTCGGTTTACATACTGAGAGAAGTATTTAGTGGCTTTGCATAATAAATTAACTGCACATTTCCTCAATGAGAGTACAATAACACACATTTGAAAACTGATGACTCTTTTATTAATATAAACTTCTACAATTAACTCATCTTTCATTTGTGGACCATTATAATATTATTTGAACTTCTTCTACCTTAATCTCAGTCCCTGTCACACCAAGGTTTTTCTGGTAAGAGTTCTGTTTTCTTATAGTTAAGGGTATTGGCCTCCTGAGCTGTAATTTACTTAACTAATCTGAGAAAACCAGTATCTTCTTTGTTAAGAGATAATGAAGAATAAATTACACATATGTTGATATGTCCCCTGAGAATTGCATATTATTGTGGCCTGAAAAACACTATATTTTATTACTAGAAATCACATAAAGGGTTCACATTGCAAATGCTCAAATTCCTTTGCAAACATTTCTCTATAATTAAGATTTATATTAAGTTGAATATTAATATTAGTAAATATTAATATTCATATTAATTTTAACTATGTTGAATTAAAAATGATGGCTGAAATATGTAGGATATCTATAGGATATCCTCATACCTCCTATGATATTTATTATTATTTAAATATTTATATTTAATATTTCCTATTTTAAAATCATACATTAATCGTATAAAAATGAAAATTCTTCTGGTTTTAATATTTTGAAAAATAGAGCCTTATGTAGCCCAGGATAGTAGAGAATTTACTATGTGGCAGGGTTTGGATTGTTCTCCTGTTATTATTATTTCCACATCCTATATTCTGGGATTATAAGTGTGGGCCAAATGTTTGGTTAGAAAATTTGAGGTTTAGAATTACCACCTGTGATTGCTAGAAAATGATTGCTTCAGTGTATGGTAACAAATAAATATACCACAAATTAGATAAGACTATAGTTATGAATAATTATCTTTGTATGCTTTTTCTTTTAGTTTCAACTATATATCTGTATTTTCCACAATAAGAATAGTAGAACAAACATACTTTTAAATTGCTTAAAAGTCTTAAGTTTAGCTGGAAAATAAGAGAGAGGTGTTTTTATAAATATCCGAGGAGAAATACATGTTGATATAAAATATGATTAAACAAAAAGAGGAAATTGTTAAGAAATCATTCAAAGTGCCATAAAAGGTTTAACTATTTTCCTAATGCAATTTGAGCCATTTGAAAGATAGTTTTATAGAGTTAACAGAACCAAATGCTTACCTAGGAGAAATAGCAGTAAATCCTTTATTTAATTTAAAATTAGAGTATGAAATAAAGGTTTGAACACTGAAATGGACAGAGGGAAGAATTGCATTAAATAAAAGTTCTTGTGTACTTAAAAACTCAAATACCATGTAGTATTTTGGATTAAGACAAAATTCATATTAATTTTATGCATAATTTATCAAAAAATATCAATCAGAAAAAAATAGAAAAGAAAAAGATACTAATGAGTCACAGTTGTGAGTACACAGTATGTACCAACACATTTTGCTTTTCTGATTCACAAAGCCAGTCCTGTAAGTATTTAGGAATAATAATTTCATTTGAAAATATATTCCTGATAGTGGTTAGAGAAAATACAATGTAATATGGAATATAATATCACACTTAATTTTATTGGCCAGAAATTCTAATCATTTCCTTTACAAGTCTCTTGCCTATGGGATTATTGAAATACTGGGTATCTATATTCCATAGTCATTGTTATGATAAGCACATGTTGTTATTTCACATTTTCTATTGGTGTCACACTTCACCTAAACATTTAGTGATTTAAAAATAATTTATGAATTTGTTAAAAGTGATCAACTGATATTGACCACTTGCAGTGGTTTTACATTTGAGGAAGTGATGGTAGGAATAGCAATATAGATGTGAATAAACTATGCCTGAATTTTACAGGTGCGTATATCTAAAGCCTCCAAGTTGTTTTTAATGTATTATTGGATTATTCTTGTTAATTATCCTCCCATGTGAGCTTGTTAACAAAAATGTCATAACTAAAAGAGAAAAACATATAACTTTATTACATATAATGTGTGTTTTTTATGTAACAATCTTATAATCACAAGCTACTAAGATGCATCTTTTCTTCAGAATGAAAATAACAAACAGCATACTAAGTATTAAATTTTCACACATACATGTAGGTATTTTTCTTTCTCTCATATATAAAGTGTTGTGAGAATAAAACCTATTTTCAGCAATCTGGAGTAATAATACCTGTACCTCACAGGTCATGCCATTTATAGATCCTCAAAGGCAAAGGGTGCAGAATTAATTTTCTGGACTGTTGTATGAGCATAGTGAAGAACAATTACTTAAGATGTTTGCAAAGCTGCAGAGAGATTTGGTAGAACTCAACACATTTTGTGATGAAAATGCTTCACAAATTAAGTGTGGAAGGGGTGGATGCCAACCATAATAAGAACCACATATAATAATCCAACAGCTGACATCATACGACAGAAGAAAGCTCAAAGTTAGTATTAATAAATAGATAGATAGATAGATAGATAGATAGATAGATAGATAGATAGATAGATAAATGGCAAGGATCCCACATCCATCACTTTACTCTATATAATGCCTGAAGTTTCCCCAAGGAGGAAACATAGAGCGTTGGAAGAATGACTGCTTAATATTGATGTGAGGCTCTGAGTTTTTTCTCTAGCATCATATAAATCCTGGTGTGCTGGCTCACCTACAGATACTGAACTTGAGAGATAGAAGCAGAAATAGCAGAAGGTCAAGGCTATTCTTTTCCACACAGCAAGCTGCAGTCCAGTCTGGACAATATGACTCTGTCTCAAAATAAGTAAACAAACCACTAACTAGACAAACGAATGATTAAGCCCCCCAAATCCTTCCAAAACTGAGTAAGAATTGATAAAGAAGCTTAAAAAAGTTTTAGAACATCAACATGTTAAAATCAGAAATATTATATATCTATAATAAATTATATGAATCAGACACCAAGAAAATAATTACCTTGACAGTGGTTACAGAAAAAAAAAATAAGATGGCTAAGAATAAATTTAAAAGAGGCAAACGAGGTAAAATGGACACAGGTTCTGATAATGTGCTATATACCTTAAATAGAATTAGAAAGAATGATTTTGAATATTTGTTCCTAAAGATTAAATTAGTATTTGAGAAGGCAGACATATTTAAGCTTATTGAAACATGAACAGAATTCATGTATGAAAACATCATATAATGCCTCATTAATAGATTTAACTATTATGTTATATATAGCAATTCAAATAACAAATTATTAGAAAATATACTAATTTATTTTTTTAAAATTCAACTCAAAAGGCCAAATAACAGATGGCAGTAAACTAGCATTGAGTCAATTCTTTGGAACTTTTGAATGACCCTAAGAATTCTTTTTTTTTTTTTAAGGCATTTTTTAATTAGATATTTTCTTCATTTACATTTCAAATGCTATCCCCAAAGCTCCCTATACCCTCCCCNCGCCCTGATCCCCTACCCACCCACTCCTGCTTCCTGGCCCTGGCATTTCCCTGTACTGGGGCATATGATCCTCACAATACCAAAGGCCTCTCCTCCCACTGAATACCGACTAGGCCATCCTCTGCTACATATACAACTAGAGACACAGCTCACAGTCATCTATTGGATGGAACACAGGGCCCCTAATGAAAGAGCTAGAGAAATTACCCAAGGAGCGACCTTGGGTCTGCGACCCTATAGGAGGAACAGCAATATGAACTAGGACCCTGAGAATTCTTAATGACTTTTTTACTACCTGGTGGTAACTTTTGGTTGTTTAGAAAAAAGACGAAACAGTTACATTTTATATAATATTCAGACACTTATCATCTTCTGTGACAATGTTAACAATAAGTTTCATTAAGTCAGCAAACATGGCCATATTTATTGCATCCATGAAAACTATTTGAACTCTCAGCAGCTGTACAGTCAGACTAATAGGCATCCTGCCTGCTGCCATGCTTACCTTAATCGAAGCATATTTCCCATTTACAGACTTTAGTGAAGAGACATTGGTGTAGTGGAGATGAATGGAGAGCATTCTTACTTTCCTTTTATTATATTCCAGTACCACTTGAAAGAAATTTCGGGGAAACTGCAATGATTATAATTACACTGGTATTTACTTTGAGTCATGAGTGTGTGAACATATGTTTTAAAATATCAAATAAAGATGATATTCACATGTGTGAGTTTTCCACATAGTGTTAACATAACTTGGATAATTGCGGGAGATTTGCCAGTGCAATAATTCCTAACACTGCATTTGGTTACCTTAAACACTCCTCATGGTAGTAAACTACATGGTTTAAATACTCAAATTTATCTTATATTATTGAACAATGATTCTGGCCGTTCTTTAAAATCAATGCATATTATGGTGGTGCAGAGATGGTTAAGGCTGAATTCAACTTTGAGCCATCAATGTAAAAACCGTGTGACCATTTAAAGTAGCCTAATCAGTTTGAAAGAGAATTGCAGTGGGAAATGAAAGTGCATACAAAAATAAATTTTTGTTTGAACAAGAATCTAAAAAACTTCTAATCCCAAAGTACAATTCTGAGGGACAAATACGTGGGAAAAATTATTATATATTTGTATTATTATTCCCATGGAGATGAAATTTAAGAATGTCTATCATTCCCTTTAACACCTCTCTAAAAGAGACAAAGGGGGTTTTCAGAGGGGAAACCAGGAAAGGAGATAATATTTGAAATGTAAATAAAAAATATTTTTTAAAAAAATCAATAATTAGGCGTCAGAGTGTCAGCAATTACAAGTATTTGTTGCTTTTGCAGAAGTTCTGGGGGTTTCAATTCCCAGGGAAGAGATCAGGAGTTACAGATGCAAGCATCTCCAATAGAATACAAACAATAAAAGAGAGAATCTCAGGCATAGAAGATATCATAGAAGATATTGACTCAACAGTCAAAGAAAATACAAAGTGCAAAAAGCTCCTAACCCAAAACATCCAGGAAACTCAGGACACAATGAAAAGACCAAAACCTAAAAATAATAGAAATAGAAGAGAGTGAAAATCCCCAATTCAAAGGCCCAGAAAACAAAACATCTTCAACAAAATTATAGAAGGAAACTTCCCAAACCAGAGAGAGAGAGAGAGAGAGAGAGAGAGAGAGAGAGAGGAGTCACAAATGTATAAGAAATATACAGATCATCAAATAGATTGGGTCAGAAAAGAAATTTCTCTTGTCACATAATAGTCAGGAAAATAAATTCACAGAACAACAACAACAAAAAGAATATTAAAAGCAGTAAGGAAAAAAGGAAAACTAACATATAAAGGCAGATCTATCAGAATTACAGCAGACTTCTCAACAGAGACTCTAAAAGCCAGATCTTAGACAGATGTCATACAGACCCTAAGGGAACAAAAATGCCTGCCCAGGCTACTATACCCAGCAAAACTCTCAATCACCATAGATGTAGAAACCAAGATATCCCATTAGAAAACCAAATTTAAACAATATCTTTCCACTAATCCAGCTCTACAGAGGATAATAGAAGGAAAACTCCAACATAAGGGGGGAAACTACATGCAAATAAGCCAAGAAATTAATCATCTCAACAACAAATCCAAAAGAAGAGAGCCACACAAAAATAATTCTACCTCTAACAACAAAAATAGCAGGAAGCAACAGTCATTGGCTCTTAACATCTCTCAACATCAATGGGCTCAACTTCCCCAATAAAATGACATAGGCTAAAAGACTGAATATATAAACAGGACCCAGCACTTCATTGCATACAGGAAACACACTTCAGTGACAAACACAGACACTACCGCAGATTAAAAGGCTGGAAAAATTTTTCCAAGAAAATGGTTTCAAGAAACAAGCTGGAGTAGACGTTCTAATAGTCAATAAAATAGACTTTCAACCAAAAGTTATCAAAAGTGATGGGAAGGACACATCATACTCATTAAAGGAAAAATCCACTAAGTTCCCAGAATTCAAATGGTGGTTTTCCGTAACTCCAGTTCCAGAAGATCTGTGTTCATTTCTGACCTTTAAAGGCTCCTGAATACATGTATTCATATAAATTCACACACATCTACGCATACATAAAAAGGGTTTTAAAAGGAAATTCTACAATTAGAAGCATTATCAAGCTTGAGAACAATGATGAATTAAGCATGGTTTCTAATAATGTCTTAGGACAAGATTTAAAGTGACACTACTAATGTCAAAACATGTAGTCTCACATTTTCTTGATTTGAACCTTAAAAAAAAATGAGAGCTACATATGTTGTGATGGCAGGCATCTCAGATTTGCAGTGATATTGTTGAGTAGATCAACGGGCCTATGATGCAATTGGTTCACCAAAGTAGGCAATTGACCATTATGTGTCATTCTGTATTGAGATATTGTACTTTGAGAAAGTCCCTCAAACCATAGAAAATGAGTAGTATAAATCTGAGTTTATCCAGGAAACATCAGACATGGATTCTAGTAACCTGGATGAATTTTGATCCCATCACTTTGAAGCAGAATAATGACTTGACTATGAAAATTTTTAGTTTTATGTCTCTAATTTTTGTTTTGTTTTGTTTCAAGTAGAGTTTTTAAGCTGTGAATATTGAGTTGGTTAAACATGCAAGCACTGGGAACCATGTCAAACCTTAGCAGGTGCTCATCAGATGTTATTGGCGATAATTATGAGGAAAGTCAGGAGTAAAAAGGAAAGGAGGGGAAGCAAGAAGTAAGGCTTGAAATCTGCTCTTAACTCATGATTTTAAACATCTTTTAAAGCAATTGTTATATAGTATTTCTTAGTGTGATAGCTACTTAAGAGAGGACAGACTTAATTTGGCTTACAATTACAGAAGCTGCATTTTGTCCTGGAAGGAAGGTGTACAAGAGCAGAGCAGCTCACATCACAGTGAACAGGAATCAGAGAAAGATGGAATGTTTGAACTCTCTTGGTTTTTCCTTTCCACCCTTTTATTCTAGCTACCATACTGTAGACTGGCACGTCCTACACTCAGTGATGGCCTTCTTTTCCTAGTTAATCCCATTTTCAAACCTTCAGATGGGAATATACATATATACATATATATTATACCGTGTGTATTTAGGTACTTCTCAATTCAATTATGCTCACCACAAAGATTAGACATCACAGTTGGTAATTTTCTATTATTTTCTTTTCTTTATTTTAAAGTGATTGAATTTGAGTAGTGTGTCTTGCCAGCTTTCTAGAGCTTTTGCAACAAAGTATTTAAAATTTCATAGCTTAAACTTTCATAGCTTAAACAAATTTCATTTCTTAAACTTAGAAATGAATTTGTTTATTCCTCTATATCTAAGATGTCTCAAGTGATAGTATGGATAGGGTTAAGTTCCTGTGAAAAACATGACTGTCCCATTTCCTTCATTGAGGGAGCTGCTAGAAATCATTGTTGTCTTTACTTTTAAAGAAGCCTCACACTGATAATGCTGTCATGGCAAGAGGGTGTTTCCCTGTGTACATATTTCTGTTTCTATATTTTCCCTTTTTATATTAGATCTTGTCTAATAACTCATACAAACTCAAATACCCTCTTAGAAAGATCTAGACATATTTGTACATAGACAAAAGAGTAAGGATTCCAATGTCATTAGGGACTACCGCAAACAGAACAACCTATATTGCAGAGTCTTGCAGAACTCTCTACCTCTAACTATTGAAACATAGCACCACACAGCTGGGAAACCCAAAACCATGTTGGAGATGACTGAATCAATATAATCCTGACTTTGCTGAAAACTCACAGCTAAAATGTAAAGAGAAAAATTGTCCTCAATATTGTCAGCATCTCATGTTGAGCTGAGATTTATCAGAAAATGATCCCAGCTTTTGATAATTTAGAGATTACATTTCTATTTGAATTTCTATTTTTTCTCCTGTTGTACATACATTATGTATTCTTCAACACTTCCTTCTGACCCTATTCTTTTTCTGCCTTTCTCAAATTCATTACTCAAAACCTTCCTCACTGATATCAACTGTTCATTAAAGCACCAAATTTATATAGAATTCTAATGTATTGTTGGGGACACTGCAGTTGTCAGAACTCTGAAGATTAAATTATTTGATCATTTCCCCATGACTTACATTCCAAAAAATCCTGAATGAGTTCTTCAAGATCACACAATGAACTAGTTGGAAATCTGGAGCCAGAAACCAACTCGTTAAAAGTCTATTTCCTGGAACCTAAAAACACTCTCAGCCCTCTCCAAGAATGCATTGACCTGATTCATATTCACCTCAGTTAGCTATTGTGGTGATTTAAATGACAATAAAACTTTAAGCTCATATATATAAATACCCCATCCCCAGTTGGTGTCACTATTTAGGAAGGATTGGGAGATATGGCCTTGTTGGAGAAAGTGTGTCCTTGAGGATTGGCTCTGAGGTTTCAAAAGTCCATGCTGGTCCCAGTTAGATCACTCTGCTTCGTGTTTGTGTAACTAGATATGTATGTAGCTCTCGGCTACTGCTTCAGTGCCATTCCTGTCTACTTGTTGCCATGTTCTCTGCTATGACAGTCATGGACTCTAATCCTCTGAAATTTTAAGCCTTGAAATAAACTCTTCTGTAAGTTGCCTTAATCATAATGTCTTTTCAAAGCAATAGAAAAGAAACTAAAATGGACATGTTTTATATAATAATTAGATTTTATTCTATCTATCTATATGTTGCCTTATAAATAGGCCAGCAGTGCTATTTAAATAGTGGGTTAGGTACTGCAGGTCCTCCACAAGCATATGCATAGTAAATCTCATCAATCAGAGCCTTTCACAGTTACCTATGTTCTTTTTTATTTGTGACTTCAAATTATTTTATTGCTTCCTTAATTGGTTTTTTTTAAAGACATTCTTGAAGTGTATTCAATAATACAATAGATAAAATGCAACTGGATCTGACCTATAATCCTGGCATCTAGAAGACTGAGGCAAGATTATGAATTAAAGTCCAATTTGGGTTTCATATGGAGAGCAAAACAAAACAAAGAAAATCAATGAAATGTCTGCATAATTATCATTAAAGAAATGACGTGTATTATATTTCATGTCTGCTATTATTTTCTACAAAATGTGGTGTCCTCAGAGAGTGATTAAGTTGCTATTTTCCACAATGAAACGCTAAATTAGAAATGCTGAAGTAGTTTTCTATGTAAGCCCATTTGATGTTATTAATAAATATAAGGTTTGCCTGATTCCTATTGGCAGACAAAGTTTTTCTACCACATTGACTCCTGGCAGTTTCCATTACTCACTAAAGATAAGACCTAGACACTATTGCATATGCCAAAAAGATTTTGCTGAGAAGACAAACTGTATTTTAATCATATAGAATATCTCGTAGTTCTTTCTGATTTTCATGTTTTATTGAAAGTTTTCTTTAGAAAATTTTGTCAATGGATTTTGATTTCACAGGTTTCATTTAGTCTAAGAGAAGGTGAATTCTGCTTTTCACAATACACATGGGACATTGTATGAGAAATTATTTCCAAAGCAAAGTCTGTTGTATTCCTTGGATATTGTGGAACTAATGATGTCTTGTCAAGAATTGGGGTTTCTGTGGAAGTATGTGAACACCTATTTGTTCATGTCACAAAGTGTAACAAAAAAGTAACAAAAACATACTTTGCATTGGTCATCTCATTTTAAAATTCAGTAGTTTCTGATCCAGAAGAGGATTTCTTCTTAATTTAAAATCTAAAGTGACTTGGTAAGTTGATCTTTGAGAGAAGAGTTGATAAAGGTTGAAAGTCAACCATCTCCCTTAAATCAGATACCCCAACAATTATTCCAGCATACAGAGGAGCAACTGCTTTGTGGAAATCTCCAGAACTTTCACAACTTTGCCATCTCATGTGAATGTTTCCTGCCGCTATGGTGTCCGACCAGCAGAAAGGAGCCACGACACAACATTCTTCTCAAAGCAGTTTATTCAGGAACCTTACAACATGCATGCGAAAAAAAAAAAAAAAAAAAAGACCCCGAGTTCAGAATCACAAACCCTTAAATAACCCATCTACCACCCCCCCCCCATCAGCCCAGTCCACGTATCACCAGTTCATTGGCCAGCATCATCGTCTGTCAGATGGTCTGATCTTGCGTCATGGTGCACCTGCGCAGTTCTCACAGTGGATATGGCTTATTTGGGGTGAATGAGGAAGTCAGACACGAGTATGAGACTTGGCAGCCATCCCAGGCGCCTTAAGATCGCTGGCACACCCACTCCTCACAGTTTCCTTTTATTTTCTAAGCCTAGTTCTTTTCAAGGGAGCATGTTTTCTCATGTTCTATTACAAAGTTAACTGTGTAGAAAGGCAGAATTTTAAAACTGAGAGAGAAGCCATAAATGAACTATTACAACTTTTTCAGTGTAGAGATTTAAAACAAAACAAAACAAAAATCCAAGGACTAAGAATAGTGATTGATGTTTTCAAAGATCCAATGAAAGAGTCAAGACTAAAAGGTAGACGCTTATGGGGCTTCAAACCCTTTCAGTTCCTTGGGTGCTTTTCTAGCTCCTTCACTGGGGACTCTGTGCTCTGTCTAGTGGATGGCTGTGAGCATCCACTTCTGTATTTATCAGGCACTGACAGAGCCTCTCAGAAGATAAATATATCAGGCTCCTGTCAGCAAGCTCTTATTGTCATCCACAACAGTGTCTGGGTTTGGTGTTTGTATATGGGATGGATCCCCAGGTGGGGCAGTCTCTGGATGGTCATTCTTTCAGTCTCTGCTAACTCCTTCCATGGGTATGTTGTCCCTCCTTTTTACTTTATTATTTTATTTTATTTATTTTTTGTTTTTTGTTTGTTTGTTTTTGTTCCCCCTTCTAAGAGGGATCAAAGTATCCACATCTTGGTCTTCCCTCTTCTTGAGTTTCATGTTTTGCGAATTGTATCTTGGGTATTCAGAGCTTCTGGGCTAATATGCACTTATCAGTGAGTGCATATCATGTGTGTTCTTTTGTGATTGGGTAACATCACTCAGGATGATATCCTCCAGATCTATACATTTGTCTAGGAATTTCATAAATTCCTTGTCTTTAATAGCTGCGTAGTACTCCATTATACCCAGAGCTCCCTGGGACTAAACCGCCAAACAAAGAAAACACATGGTGGCACTCATGGCTCTAGCTGCATATGTAGCAGAGGATGTCCTAGTTGGTTGTCAATGGGAGGAGAGGCCCTTGATCCTGTGAAAGTTCTATGCCCCAGTATAGGGGAATGACAAGGCCAGGAAGAAGGAGTAGGTGGGTTGATGAGCAGGGGGAAGGGGAGGGAATAGGGGGTTTTTGGAGGGGAAGCAGGAAAGGGGATAACATTTGAAATGTAAATAAAGAAAATACCTAATAAGAAAAATAAGGAAAAAAAGAAAGAAAAAAGAAAAGGTAGATGTTTTTCTGTTACATTTCACACCTTCTTGCCCAGGCTAACTGATGTTAGAAAATCTATCTGCTAGATTCCCATGCTTTTTTCCCCCTCATTATGATCTTCTAATTCTAACTTGGTTATCCACTAAACACACTCACAGTCTCTTGGACACTTTTGAATTCACTGAACTTACACTTGACTGAATGACTCTCGAGAAGATTTGACCAGGGCTAAAGGCATAAGTATGGTAAATTCATAAAAAGCCACTCTGGCAATCTTGATTTATTGACATTGGTATTGCCATTTCAGAGAAATGTATAAAGATATGAAGTTTAAAATCAACATTGATGGTGCTTAAGAAATCATTAGTTGCACTTGCAGAGGGCTTGGTTCTCATCTCCTACATAGTGGCTTAAACTATGTGTAATACCTCCACCCTATTTCAAGGAGATCTGACACCCTCATCTGATCTCTGCATATACCAACCATAACTACAATGTACATATATACATGCAGGCAAAACACACATACACACTCAAAAAAATGAATAAAAATATAATAAATAAGTGTGAAATTAATACTGAGTATGTAGAGACTGTCCTAAAGTTTCCATGTTTTATTCCCCATTTCAGCTAGGTACCACCGAAGAATCCCATTAGCTCAAATTTCAGTGGGAAAGAAGGGATGGTTTAAGTGGTTTTAGGCAAAAGTTCAATGAGCCAGTTGTGTAGTCAGGGCAAGACAGATAGATACATGCTATTCCAGAGAAGGAGTTAGTTTATGGAGGTGAGCAATGCCTATACTTTTTGTGGGTCTTATTTTGCTCACATACAGTGAATAATTCACAAAAAAATGTGTGTTTTTCTCACTTTCATAAAGTCTAATGACTTTTAAAGAGGGCTGTGATAATTTTCTTATGTAGTATTTCAATTAACAAAGGGACAAGTCCCATAGGAAAAAAAATCTGGGTCTTTTTGGTCAAATCTATCCTTCTTTTCTTAAGATTTTCAATTCAGTTCAATCCAGTTTAAGATATTATTTCATTATTTCAGGCCTGCAACTAATTACTTTTAGTATTTTTCTGTCTCTATGAAATTATTTTCATTCTATCACTGAAATGACCTCTAAACTATCCCTGAACTGGGTTGCATGAAACTCATACTTTCAGTGTCCTAAAACCAGATAAAAATACAGATATAGTAAAAAATAATTTCATAAAACTAAAACATTTGATGTTATCATCTAAGGGAAACATACTGCTTTTTAAAAATTACTTACTTAAAAATTAACCCATTTCAATGCATTTTAAAATATTTTTTCTTTTCAAATTATTTTTTGTTTTGAGATTATATTAAATTATATCATTCCTCCCTTCCATTTCCTCTCTCCAAATACTCCCATATATCCCCCCTTGCTTTTGTCAAATTTGTGGTCTCTTTCTTCATTAATTGTTGCTACATGTCTCTCTCTCTCTGTCCCTCCCTCCCTCCCTCCCTCCCTCCTCCCCCTCTCTGTCTGTGTGTGTGTGTGTGGGGGGGGATTCTAAATATAATGTGCTTAGTCTGAATAATGTTACTTGTATGTATGTTTTCAGGGCTAACAATACAATCTCTAAAATGATGGTTTCCCTCAAGGCTTCACTTTCATAATATCGATTTTTTTAATATTTTAAAAATGAAATAAAGCATTGTAGTCATGATTATTTTAGTTTAGTTTTTAAGGATTTGACTTGGAATGCACATTACTTCAAGTTGAACTAGTATAATCTACTTTTAAAGTACTGAAAATATGGCAAGGACAGGATGACCCCCTTGTTCAAGAATAATGAAGCTGGTTACTTGAAGTTGTTGCCTGTTTTCTATTCTGAAATTCATGGAGATGTTGAAATTTTTACTAAGCCTACACCGTTAGTTCTCTGTATGTGTCACAACAAAGCCTGGGAGACAGCATACCTGCTTCCAACAGGGTTTACTACTTTAAGCCCACTTTCCCAAAGCTCAGAAAGCAATATTTTTCAAAGTATTACTCCTTATTGGCAATGCCTCTGGTCATGTAAGGGCTGTGATGAAGACATACAATATTAATGGCATTTTTATGTCTGTCAGCATAATATCTACTCAGCAGTCCAAGGATTACAGAGTGATTTTGATTTTCAAGTCTTACTGCTTAAGAAATGCATTTTTGCAAGGCTACAGCTGTGTTCTAGTTTAGTTTCTGTTGCTGAATACAGAGCAGTGAAATGAATGTGTATATCCTTGCTTGCTTTACTCAGCTGGAGTTTGCACTCTAATACACTTCAAAATCACCTGCTTAAGGAATGGCACTATCCAATGTAGGCTGGATCTTCTAACATCAATTAGCTTAAAAATTAGCTTAAGAACAGGAACGCCCACTGGTTAACTTCATATAGACAATCCTTCATTGAAAATCTCTTTTTCAGTGATTGCAGGTTGTGTCCAGAAGACAATGTTATTATTATAGGGTACTATAGATTATAACCCTTAGTAAGAGCTGTATTAGTAAAGATGTCAACAAAAACACTTATGATTGCTAGAAGAAGGCCAGAAAACCAAGATGAAAGGGAATTTGAAAAAACTGGGTTCTTCCAACCCTTATAGAATACTCTGAGAAATACAGTATTTCATTGAAAGTAGTTTCTGCAGCTACAGTGGAAACAAAAAGAGAATGAGAATCAAAAGTGTCTGGATTGCTCAAGTGTTCCAGTAAAAATTACTGTTAAGGAGTTGTATCTATGAATGAGCTTCCAAAAAATGTTTCCCGAGTCAATCTACTCATGGTAAGGATGTTATAAATGTGACAATAAAGAATCTACAAGACTCCATAAACTCAATTGAAAAAAAAAGTAGCATTAGGGACTGAGAAGACTGACTCCAACTTTGAAAGACAGGTGTTCTGTGGATATAGTGTTATCAAACAATATCATGTGAGAAAGAGAAATAACTTTTATGAAAAAGAATTGGTGAAAAACGTCATGATTGTCTTATTTTAAGAAGTTACTAAGACTGTTGTAACCTTAGTGAACCATGTATACAAGTAGGAGCCACTGAGACAAGATACTGTCACTGGCAGAAGATGATACATCCTAGAGGCCCATATTCGCCTTCCTTTAAATTTGTTAAGAAACTGCTATCATAGTGAAGACATAGTATGCTAGTTACAACTAACACAGCCATCTTTCTTAACCCAATTAGTTAACAATTTAGGAATTAAAATATTCCTACTCCATGTGATTATATGTATTACTAAAAAGGGTTTTTCTTTGGATGCATAGCATACTTTTTTGATGGGTTTCTGTATTGCTGCTATGATATGAAAATTGTAAAGTAAACATGATAGATTGATGATGACTATATTTTAGAAAAATGTCTTCCTTCTGAGCTACATTTGTTTAAAGGGGGCCATGAGGATTTACAATGATTCTACAAAGGAACAAAAAGGATCAGTCCTGCCTGGTCTTAGGGGAACAAGTTCAGGTGGGACACAGAATTGGATGATCTTTTACTCATAACTTTCTCTAACTTCACTGGAAGCTTCTGGAAACTTAACAGTCTCTTGCTTATTCTGTAACTGAAAACTGCTGCCTTTGGCTATTAACACATGCTGTTGAGCAGTGGGGAATTAGGTAAAGAATTTATTGCCAGAGTTCCTTTCTTAAGCAAGCAAGGAGCACCTCACTGGCCAGGGGAGAGGTTCAGAGGACATTAACTCTTTGTGAACCAGAGAGGAAAGAAAGAGTCACTTATACAGAAAATATACCAGATGAGGGAGAATATAGATACATCACCTTTCTTTATTGCTTTCAGCTTTTTATAACCTTAAGACAAAAATTTCCCTATGTAAGAATTACCTCATAGATAAAAAGTTACATTAAAGAGGAGTTAAAGACAGATATCAATAACATGTTCAAAGCAATGTTTCATTCTGAAGGCTCATTGTTAAGTTCAAACCAACAGTTTTTACATGGTCTTGCCTTATCATAGTGCACAGGTGTAGCTTCATCACTAAATATGAATGTTTTATCTTGAACATGTTTGCCCCAAGCCTATTTCTCTTTTTAGTGCAATTATGAAAACTCATTGTATTCCTTATTATGTATCCTTTACTTACTAGTATGAGGAATGGACACATTCTATTCTTGATTTTAACTTTATTACATCTTTCTAGCAAAACAACTAAAACTGTCGGGCAGTGGTGGCACACGTGTTTAATTTCAGCACTTGGGAGGCAGAGTTTTACCTCTTCAGCACTAGGTTTAAAGCCTCAGTTTTCAGAGAGTACTGAAACTACAACACAGATGCATATGTTTGCACGGCGAGCATTTTAATTTCTGAGCCAAATTCTTATACCCATATCTGGAAATTTATAAAATTCAGAAATTATAACTGTTGTATATCAATCCAGGAATATTGTATTTTATAACACAAGTGGTAGGATTCTGCCACAGGACAAAATATTAAAACTCAGGTGAAGCTTCCTCATATTGAAAAGATATTTAAACTATGATTAAACATTGTTACTTAACATTATAGTGATATATATATATATATATATATATATATATATATATATATAGGTCCTCTGCCTACTAATTCAATGTTTTTACTCTATCAGAAGCAATGCAAAGCAAACAAGCAAAACCCAAATAAAAGCACACACACACACACACACACACACACACACACACACACACAAAAATCCATGGACTCCATCTTGTCATGGAAAACTACTCTTGAGTGTGAGGTCTTCCCAGGAGTATGGTCGATAGATGCACTCTATTGAAGAAAGTTGATTTTCCCTCTCCCATCAGCTATCAACTGCAAATAACTTCTTGGATGTGTGAGGGTTTGTGTCTGCTTTCTTTTCTCTGTACTTGGATTTTGACAGGCATGAGCTTGTGCAAGTTTGTGCATACTCTGTGAGTCCATATGTGGATCAGCCTTGTGCTTGGGATGAACTTTTTTCCTTGGAGTCATCTACCGCATTTGGCTCTTACAGTTTTTCTGCCTCATCTTCTACATAGATCCCTGAGACTTCAGAGGGTTTTGCTAAATATATTCTATTTAGGGCTGAGTGCTTCAAAGGTCTCTCTCTCTCTCCCTCTCCATTGACCAGTTGTAGGAGCGTTTGTTAATTGCATCTAGTACCAAAAACAAACAAACAAACAAAAAAAACCAAAAACCAAAAACCAAACAAACAAAAAACAGCTTCTCTAATGGTGGCTGGATGATATACTAATCTATATAGGCTTAGGTAGTTTTTTTGTTATGTTCATTTAGCTGAATAATAATGGTATGTTTTCTCCTAAGCCTCCTGATCTATCTAGTCTTAGGTCTTTGGCTTCATTAATAAAAATTTCAGTAAAATTAGTGGCTGCTTGGTTTGCCTCTTGGTTTGACTCTATCATGTTTAGAGTGTATTTTGAATAAAAACAAATTATGTAATGAGACAATTTATATAGTCTTTAAATCATTGCCTCTGTACTGTATATAATGTGCACATACAATTATCTTTAAAGAGAAGGTACTACCAAGAGTAGAGTTCTCAATTTTCATTTTGGGTACAGTAGGCTTACATATCTCTGAATATTGTCTGAATTTATATGATTTCAGAGGATTCACAAGGAAATATTATTAATCATTATGTTAATTCAATGGAGCTTTTCTCATTAACTGCTATATTTGAAATTACAAATAACTCCCTACTTAACAGTATAAACTTCTCCTATAAGAAAATCAACCAGGTGATTCTCCCAAAAATAATTTTATCTTAATATCCCATATTTTATACAAGGAAGGAAATTAAAACTACTGAACTCTTCTTAAAGTACCAACTAAACTATTGTAAAAGTAGACATTCTTTAGGGTTTCACTTGTTTTTTTGTATTTTGAGACAGATTCTCACATAGTCTAGACTATCCTTGAACTTGCTATGTAGCTGAGGATGGCATAGAACTTCTGATCCCTTGTCTCTACTTCCTGAGTGATGGAATTGCAGTCTTGTACTATCATACACAGTTTATGAAGTGCTAGACAGTCAACTCTGGGCCTCAAATGTAATAGGCAAACAATCTATTCAATGAACTAAACAAACTTTATCTTCTTGGTTTTATTTTACCCTCATGGATGACAGGATTCAATCATTAATTTGTAAGAGAAATGCTTAAGCCATTTTAGCAAAACAAAAAAGCGCTACTGTGTACATATAACTCCCTTTATGTTATACTGTTTGCTTATTATGCATATGCAAAATACTGCATTGGCTACTTTGCAAGAAAAATTTAAGTATTCATGTTTATCTACTGTTACTTTAATAATAGTTTTTGCCTGTCTACTTTAGAATATTAGTTTATAAACACATATTGTGACCATCAATTTATCTAATGAAGACCAGTACAATAGTAAAAAGTATATCTTTATATTATTATTAGCATTCATAGATACATTTACATAATAAAGAAAATAAAATAATTGATACCTAATATGAATATTTATTATAATTGAAAAATAAGAATAAAGTGTCTTAAATTATTAAGTGGTACAAAGAATTCTATACTGTGCAAAAGCATGAAGGACAAATGACATACTTAAAATGACAATGTTAAGTGTCTGTGAATTGAAAGTAGGTGAGAAGAACTGTACATCATTTCATAATCCCAAGCAAAACCAGAATCCTTTAAAAACAGAAATCTTCTTCTGGATGAGCCAATTGAAACAGCAGCAGGGATCCACTTTACTCTGGCAGTAATTGAACTGGCATTTAAGCTTTAAGCTATTCTCACTTGACGAGGGAAGATTGGGACCCGGCTTTTCTTCAGTAATGACTTCACTGGACACTGAATTATAAGAAATTTTTAAACTACCAGTGTTAAGAGAAAGAAAGGAGAGAGAGAGAGAGAGAGAGAGAGAGAGAGAGAGAGAGAGAGAGAGAGAGAAAGAAAGAAAGAAAGAAGAGAGAGAGGGGGGAGAAAGGAAGCAAGCCAGCATAAGCCATTTTTTTTTCCTGGTCAGCATTCATTTTCCTCCCTGCCAGCACACTCAGATGCTACGCTTACTTTTCAAATACAAATCGAGGCAGACCATCATGTCTTCAGTTACTATTTTCATTTTGATTTTGTTTGCCTAGAGTAATATTTTAAATCACATGTCATTTAACTTGGGATTTTATATTTGTGAATCTACATTTAATTCAAACAACCAAGCATTTGGGCAACACAGTAGACAGACCTTGTGGCAAAACTATATATTCAATATAGGTTTAAGAAATTTACCCCAGCCATCTTCCTGTTTTCTGTGGCATTTAATAAGCTGCATATGTAGTAGAAGATGGCCTATTCGGCCATCATTGGGAAGAGAGGCCTCTTGGTTTTGCAAACTTTATATGCCCCAGTACAGGGGAATGCCAGGGCCAAGAAGTGGGAGTTGGTGGGTATAGCATTTGAAATGTAAATAAAGAAAATAATAAAATAATAATAATAAAGTAATAAAAAAGTAATAAAAAAAAGCTGATAGGAACTACAGCTCAAATTTGTTCTTTGATAAGTGTCATAAGGGACCAAAAACTGATCTGACATTTTATTTTTAAATGTTATATTCAAATAGTGGGTTTTTTTCCTGTTCTTTTAAAACAAGAGTCTGGGTTTAGGGAGATGGATCAGTAGATAAAGTGCATACCATGCAAACACGAGAACCAGATTCAGATCTCCAGAACCCATATAAACACAAGGCAGATATGACCGCCACAAGTAAATCTAGATTTTGGGAGGTAGAGAATGGGTAGCCCTGTGGGTGGGGGAGCTGGTTAACTTGTGTAGATGAGCATGGAGGTCTGGGAGTCAGAATGCTCCAAGTTTACAGAGTAATCTTACCTCAGTAAGTAAATTTTGTAGTGATAAAGGAACATACCCAATGACAAATGTATGGCTCTACACACATAGACTATAGATAGACACAAACATTGCTGCACATACATGCACACAAAGACATGTATATATAAACACATACAAACACATGTATAACACACACACACACACACACACACACACACACACACACACACTTGTGTAAACAGAAGCTGAAGTTCACAGTGTTTCCCAGGACCATACTTATATATATTGTTTGTAAATTCCCAGTAACTATTGATAAAATGAATCAAGGAAAAAAAAACTTTTCATTACATTTAAAACACTTAATTTTTGAATAGATCATAAAAAACACTGAACATCTCATCAGACATGAAACTGTGCAAGTAAATGATTATCTTGAAATAATTGGCTGCTAGTTATTAAAAAGATATACATAGTGCTTAATGTAGTATCATGTCTGCAATATTATTTTAAAGCAGTGGATTTGGATATGGAGGACATTATGGCCTGTGATGGGGATGGATCTGGGCTGGATGCCTGTGCCAAAATTTTTGAAAGTTCCCTAGGAAATTGTCTATTGGTGGATCCAATAAAAGTAGGGAAAATGGGAAAATTCTTAGTAAACGTGTGAAAAATACAAAAATTTGCCTAGTTAGTCAGTGTTACTCTATGGAAATATTACGTGGGGTTTGTTCACCGACTTCTTTGTAATTTGACAGTATCAACTGGGAAAAATCATGTGCTTTTGCTGCTTCTCTTGAAAAATTCCTTTTTAGGTCAAGTCTTCATTCTACCAAAGTTCATTTATGCAACAATTTTATTTTTATTTTATTTTATTGTCTGTTATTCACAATGCCAAAACTTCTCTTGCTTATTTACTTTAGACTTTTTTGAAAGGAGAGAAGGGGCAAAACGTACATCTTTCTCAAAAGATTTCTTATGCAAGTTACTGCCAGGTGACCATAATTCTTTGCAAAAGCACTCATTATTTCGATCAGTGGATCTCTTTCAAACATAAATTTTAATCTTTGAATAGCAATTTTCATTTGTGTTTTGGCTTCAAGCTTCAAGATGAATTGATATCCCTGGAGCAAGAGCATTGTCAAGGATGAAGCTGAAAATTTGAAGGAGCAACTTGAGTTCTTGCAGCCTTGGGTCCCTAGATCAGTTCTTAAGGAAAGGATAACACATCAGAAAAGACAACTCTGAGAGCTACAAGAAGTTACAGAGTCAGAAATGAGCCTCCTTTTCCACAACCCCATTTTCTTTTCTTTTTCTTTTTTTTTAGATTTTTTTATTATTATTATTTTCTTTATTTACATTTCAAATGCTATCCTGAAAGTTCCCTATACTCCCCCCACACACAGACACAACCCATTTTCATTTCGTCTTATTTTAGTTTTCTTAATATGAACAGTCAGGAAGCAAATTCTGTTGAACATGATGACAATATATTTCAGAAAAAAATGAAGATTGTGGAAGTGAAAGTTATAGGGTTTAAATTTTGCATTTATTTTCTTTAAAAGACATTTGACTTAGGAACTGGTTGTTCATAAATTTAAGAGTTATAAGTGGAGGTATTTTGGAGTTTATAAAGCCACCATTTTGAAAAGAGGGGCCATTCAAACATCAATATGAAGGATTTAAACAATGACATGGTTTCTAGGCACTCTCTTATCTTCCTGTTGAAATAATTTAGAGTGGCATTGTTTAGGAAAGTTGTGATGCACCAAGTATGTTTAAATTCATGTACATACAGAAAGTGGTAGACCAGAGTCTGTTTGTTTCTTTAACAGAGAAATCCCATGGATAATTAGGAAATAACTGAAAAACTTAACTAAAATAAATATATTAATTCCAAACCATAACTGAAATAGAACACATACCAGGTAAGGAACCCCTGAACATTTCAACTATTTCCAGTAATTTATTGAATAGTTAACATGGCATGTATAAGGTAGGATTTACTTCCACTTAGTAGAACAAGATTATATTTTAAAACATAACAAATTAAGGCCAATCATTATATCAACTAGTTACTAAATGAGAGTGTCTAACAAAAGCATTCATTTCTCATCAAAAGATTGTAGCAACACACCATCCTCAAGATTTCACACAATCATTGCAATCATGGAAAAGACTGACCTTGGCAATAATCATAATTAGTTATGGATATGAGAGAGGCTTGTGGGGATTCTGATCTATTAACTATTGGTAGCTTCTGGGAGACAGGCAGTCACCATCTTCAGTTTTCAGTTATGTCCAGTGCTGAGCCCAGTTGGAGTGGGACAATAAATAGATAGCTCCAAACTGTCACACAGACAGTTCCTGGATAAACTCTTTTTGGACACACACATACATGGTCTCTCTTTCTCTTTCTCTCTGTCTCTGTCTCTGTCTCTGTCTCTGTCTCTCTCTCTCTCTCTCTCTCTCNAGAGAGAGAGAGAGAGAGAGAGAGAGAGAGAGAGAGAGAGAGAGAGAGAGAGAGAGAGAGAGAGAGAGAGATAGAGACCATTTTGTAGACAAAGGCAGCAAGGAGATGGGGAAAGGTAGGAAATGAGACTGGTCAGCATGCACTTGTATAACTGTCAAACAACAGATTTGATTAATACAATGTGAAAATTGCAATTAAAATGCAGGTGTGATAACATGACTCTTGTCTAAACGGTATAAAAATTAAATATTTGAAAAACATTTGAAGCAATACAATGTCACCAAGTTTATGAGACCAATGGCTCTCTCAAACAAATTTTCTAGAAATTGATACAATATATTTGGAAAGCATTTTGTCAATTTCATTTAAAATGTGGATGTCTTTCAATTAGCGAGTGAGTGAGTGTGACTGCCTTTGGAGAAATGGAAAGTGCGTGTATACTCTGGTACAGGAAGTTGTTTTCTCCCTTTACCATGTGGTCCCAGGTATTTACTCCGGGTTTAGAGGCTTGATAGTAAGCTGCAGAACTATCTTTACCTGCAGAGACATCTCATCCACCCCAGCAAGTTCAGTTCTTTGAACTAATTGTAAAAATAAATAAAACTGAAAACAAATTAGAATGTACCAGTTATGGCAACACTGCCTTCAAGAGCAAATCTATATCCAGGTATCAGTCAAGCACTAGTTAACATGTCTCTATATACCATGTCTCATAGATTGTATTTTCATTGAAAAGTTACATTCTGTCTTTTGTGTCATAAGTTAAATTCTCTTTATTTTTTCAAAACAATACATTTATATATCAGTTTGGGTTGAATACTTTTTTAAAATGCTGGTGATATTCTGACATAGTTACTTTGTGGTATAGTTTAATCATTCAAATTTTTATTTTCTAATTTTAATTATTTGATATATAAGTACATTCCATTATGCAGAAATCTGGGTAAAAGTGAAAATTACCAGATATTGCTCACATGGAGAAATATTTGGTACATTTTTGTTTACCTATTGAATTTGAGACTTTCAGCTAAATATGAATCTTATATTTGCATTTTAATAACAATCTGTGTGCTCTTTACACACACTTTGGCAACCACTGGATTTACTATGTGATATTTTTCTTCCAAGAGCATTTAATTCTCTTATCATACAACACTGTTCTTAATTTCACAGTTTTTACTTGCAGCAAACTCATATATCTGGAGCTATATTTATATATTTAAGCATCATCTCCATGTATCCTGAGTGTGTTAATTTGGCATATACTAAGTATTCCTGTTGCCTGTGGCTCCAGTGGATAAAGACAGCATGACAAAGCATGGTGCTTTGTCATTTCCATCTTCTCTTAAATATCATGGAAGGGCTTAGTTGCTTACTGAGGTGTTATGTTGATTATCTTGGATTTTATCAGAAGGTTTGTCTCAGAGGTTCCTTGTGATGTAGCTTTGGGTACTTTTCCCAACTAAGTTTTATTTGTCTGTTCAAAGATGGATTTTGTTTTCAGAGTCTAGCTATTTATCCCATGCTGGCCTTGAGCTTGATTCTCTCACTTCATCCTCTTCAATGCAGCAATTACAGGTGATTGCAGTTATGCATTACCATAGTTGGCTGGTGTTCATAGCTATCTCTAAAATGTGTTTTCAGTGATGCAGTGGCGTAGACTACTACACTTCAAAATGAAATGCTGTCTAGCTTCTGTGTGTTACTGCCTCTTTGTTTGCAGAGTGAGGATTGTTGCTGTATAGAGATCTCTGGATATATGACTGGATACGTCTAGCACATTCATAATCCCCAAATGACTTCTATGTGGAAGGTGTTAAACTGTGTTCCTCTATAACTACATAACCATATGTGTGTGTATGAATGTATATATGTATGTATATTAACCTGTGTGATTCTATAATTAAAAATGACTCAATACTTAAGCCAAAAAAAATTGAAATAAAGAGAATGAATTGATGTGGGTCTTTGTTCACCATGAATGATTTTATAATCCTTTTATATTTCCATGTGTTTTGTTTTGTTTTTCTGTACATTTGTGGGTTTTTTATTTCATTATTGTTTTTTATGAGGAGAATAAATTTGTTTTTAATTATTTCTTTGTTCACCTTCCTGTTAGGCAGTTACAACTGGGAAAAAAGACTGTTTTGAAAGCATTCAGTACTTTGAACCTAGTTCTTATTAAAATACATATTATTAAAAATGTCCTCAGAGCTCCATGGGACTAAACCACCAATCAAAGAAAACACATGGTAGGACTTGTGGCCCTAGCTGTATATATAGCAGAGGATGGCCTAGTCAGTCATCAGTGGGAGGAGAGGCCCTAGGTCCTATGAAGTTTCTATGCCCCAGTATAGGGGAATGCCAGGGCCAGGAATGGGAGTGGGTGGGTTTGGGAGTGGGGGAAGGAGAGGGGATAGGGGATTTTGGGAGGGGAAACTAGGTAAGGGGATAACAATTGAAATGTAAACAAAGAAAATATCTAATAAAAAATATAGAGTTGGTTAAAATGGGGAGTTTGAACCACAAGCATGTTTTACATAATATTACTAATTATAGTGGTCGTTTTGTGTCAACTTGACACAGCTGGAGTTATCACAGGGAAAGGAGCTTCAGTTGGGAAAATGCCTCCATGAGATCCAGCTGTAAGGCATTTTCTGGGGAGGTTCCCTTATGGGTAGTGCCATCTCTGGGATGGTAGTCTTGGGTTCTATAAGAGAGCAGGCTGAGCAAGTCAGGGGAAGCAAGCCAGTAAAGAACATCTCTCCATGGCTTCTGCATCAGCTCCTGCTTTCTGACCTGCTTCAGTTCCAGTCCTGACTTACTTTGGTGATAAATAGCAATGTGGAAAATGTAAGCAGAATAAACCCTTTCCTCTCCAACTGCTTCTTGGTCATGTTTGTGCAGGAATAGAAACCCTGACTAAGACAAATTGGTACCAGCAGAGTAGGGTATTCCTGTGACAACCTGACCATGTTTTGGGGAGGACTGTGGAAGGACTTTGGAACTTTGGGCCAGAAGATCCATTTGGTGTTAAGAGCTCTGTAAGATTTCTTGTAGGAGGTCAGAAGATAACCTTTGAGAGCAGTGCCTGGATGGAGGCCTGGCTTACGAAATTTCAGAGGGAAAATTAAAGACACTTTTCAGGGCCATTATTATTTTGTGAAGATTCTGTGGTTCTGGTTAGCTGGGGCTGAAGAATCAGCTGTGATTAACAAGATACCAGAACTACTAAAGCAAAACCTTTGCTTTACTGGGACTATTGATGCTGGTTAGCTGGAGCTAAGAAATTAGTGGTGATTAAGAAGAGACCAGCATCATTGAGGTGACATCTTCTGGGAAGTGTTTTCTGAGAGCACAGAGGCTGTATTCCAGAGATAGCCAAGGTTGTACCTTGTGCTGTGGCTGGACTTGGTAATGTGTAAGAGTTACTCAGGTGGTACTGGTTTTGAAGGCATGAAGGGGTCACACAGAGCAGCTGAGGCCATGGAAGCACTGTGAGAGGCCATGGAAGGCCATTTGTGAAGGTGCAGCCTCAGTTGTAATTGATGGCCCAGGACTGAAGGGGTCATGCAAAAGAGTTGAGGCTTGGCACCATGAAGAGCCTATGAGAGGCTAGTGTTGAAGCCTAGTTACAGTGGAAGACAGCAGCGTTTTGGAGATGCCAGTATCATGAGATGACCACCAAGAACAGCAGCAGCAGTGGAGTACAGGCAGCTGGAGCCTAGAAGACCAGCAGTGTGCTACAAAGGTCAGGGATGGAGAAGTGACCCAAGCCCTTGTAGGAGCCTAGAACATCGTGAGTTGGATTCCAGACATTGGATGGTTGGAGATTGATTTTTGCTTTTGATTGTGACTGTGCTCTGATATTTTTCCCTCTTGAAGGAAGTTTTTTGTGAAGCCCACAGTTAAGAGACTTTGAATTTTAAAGGGATTGAACTTTTAATATGTAAAGACTGTGGGACTTTTAAAGTTATTTAGATCTTGGGGGTGAATAAGAGCTAAGGGTTGAGGTTTACTAGTGATATGTTTGTGTGTCAAGTTGACAAGCAGTCAATTGTGGTGACTAGTTTTGTGTCAACTTGACACAGCTGGAGTTATCACAGGGAAAGGAGCTTCAGTTTGGAAAATGCCTCCATGAGATCCAGCTGTAAGGCATTTTCTCAATTAGTGATCAAGTGGGGGAGGTTCCCTTATGGGTGGTGCCATCTCTGGGCTGGTAGTCTTGGGTTCTATAAGAGAGCAGGCTGAGCAAGTCAGGGGAAGCAAGCCAGTAAAGAACATCTCTCCATGGCTTCTGCATCAGCTCCTGCTTTCTGACCTGCTTGAGTTCCAGTCCTGACTTCCTTTGGTGATAAACAGCAATGTGGAAAATGTAAGCAGAATAAACCCTTTCTTCTCCAACTGCTTCTTGGTCATGTTTGTGCAGGAATAGAAACCCTGTCTAAGACACCAATCAAGTTTTGCTTTAGAGCATACAGTGGGGAAATATAATTTTCTTATAAAATATGTTAAAGATCAATAATATGGATTTTCACTAAGAACACTGGCAAGCTTTATAAAGCTGAGCATTTTGCTACATACTTTTATGAAATGAGACTGAGCCATGTTTAGAACCTGGAGACAATCACTGGCTTCAGCTGATAGTCGCAAAGGACTCCTTAGATCTCTGATTACTTTGGTGTTAGGAATACTCAGAGTTTTCATTAACATCCTATACGTATTTTAAACATACACTGTGACCTTTATTGATGTAGAATCTATGATTAGATGTCTTAGCATACTTTGCTGGTGGCGAATATTCTATTTTTAATCCTGTGAGTAGCACTGGCCTATGGGTATAAGCACAGACATTTAAAAGATCATTTGACACGATGCCAATTTAGTGAAATATTAGTAGTATTTCCTACTACATTATATAGCATCACTTGGCACGACTTTTGGGACTGAGTGAACAGCTTGTCATAAATTCCCGTTTAAACTCAATCAATGAGAAGTTAATTGTCTCCACAACAGCCTTAATAATGATTCTTGAATTTAAATTCAACTCCATTTCCCTCAAAAATTAAAAACAAAGGTATATCAAAGAGTCACGAAGTTTTTAAAGACTTCTATTAATAAGCATTCATCATGCATCACACAAGAACTTACAATTTGAAAGTCTTTGTATGAAAGTGGTTTAGCATTGCACCTGCACTGATAACTTTAAAGAAAACCTTATAATGTCATGTCTATTTAGAAAAATATAAAAGCATCTGAAGATTGTCTACACCCATTCCTACATTGCCCTAAGTGAATGAAAGGGCTAGAAAGCAGTCTCACCTGTGAGTTTCCCTGGGCAGTGGAATTCTGGCTTCCATGTCTGTAGTTCTAGCAGCAGTGCCTAAAAGATTAGTCAAAGTTATACTTAATTCACTTACACAGAACTGACCAGAATTTGTGGCAATCTTCTGATGTCGAGACCCTTGACATAATCTCATCTTCAAATCCTCTCTTTTCCTTATAAAGTTTATAGGTGTTAGATGTTTACACAGTCTCACTTTGGTATCTAATAGGATGCTACCATATGGTTCAGTGAAACACTATCATGCTCACTTCTGTATACTTAATTCCAAAAAATGCTTTTTCTGACACTTCAGAAGTGTTCTTCATTCATCTGTAGTCTTAAAGATTTTCCTTCAGTACAGACCTGGTCTGTATATTCATATTTGAATTCAATGGTAGAGTGAGTTGATGCTTGACCTTGCTTTAATCCAAGACATGATTTATCAATTCTTTTAGTTTATTAATCAAATATATATCCCATCTTTGGAAGAAATTGAACTTCAATGCCCTAGTTGTCAATTTTGCTCAGACTTACAAAATCTTCCTTTATGTATATGGCAGTTTTCAAACTGCATGGCACTTCATTAGCCTATATTTCTGCAACAGTATATATTCTTTAAAAACCCTATAATGGTTTAAATTCGTATAATATTCTCTAACTACAGTTTTCTAGAAATAACTCACTAGTAAATATAATATTATATGAGTTACCATCTGTATTTTATATATAATATGTTAATATATAATATATTTTATATTATATAAGTAACTTTACATTATTAATATAGTTATATTAATTAACACAATTAATATTATATAATATATTATAATATGTTGTATACTATATTTAATTATACATATAAATAAAACACCCAATACTTCTCTAATTCTCTAATGTATACCATTTAATTCAATTGTTACAAATGCTGAGGAATAATAATGTCTCCTCAAGATGTCTATACTGCCATTTCTAAGGTCTATTGCTATATCACCTTAAATCATAACAGAAATTAGATTTAAAGTGTCATTAGGCTAAGGACCCTGAGATGAATTCTTCTTGAATTATCACAGTAGACCAAGTGTAATTACAAGAATTCGTAGCACTAAAGAAACCAGAGGATGAAGTCAGAATGATGCAGTGTGCTAGGACTCATCTGCCTGGCATTGGAGCTCCTGAGTATAGGCAGTATACAGAAGCTGGAAAATCTACAAGCTGTGTCATTCCCCTTGTCTCCAAAAGGAAACCTATATGTGCCAAAGGCTTGGTTTTGCTCAGAAGGACCCTCATTAGACTTATGATTTTTAAAGGTGCAAAATAGCTGTGTGCTGCTTTGTGTCCCAATAAGAGATGGATACAGATGGTGACTCATTTACCTGAGTGAAAATAAGGATTATGTGTCACATAGTATAACAGTCAAGTGGTAGAGGAGGCATCGAGGTAAGTATATTTATAGAGATACTTTTTTTTAAATTTACATTTCAAATGCTATCCTGGAAGTTCCCTATAGCGCCCCCCCGCCCCTGCTCCCCTACCCACCCACTCCCATTACTTGGCCCAGGCCTTCCCTTGTGCTGGGTAATATAAAGTTTGCAAGACCAAGGGGCTTCTATTCCCAGTGATGGCCGATTAGGCCATCTTCTGCTACATATGCAGCTAGAGACACAAG
>NC_034597.1:110880591-110889502 GCF_900095145.1 Mus pahari | reverse complement strand
GGGCAAATGGATGTATCTGGAGGATATCATCCTTAGTGAGGTAACCCAATCACAAAAGAAGTCACTAGATATGCACTCACTGATAAGCGGATATTAGACCAGAGACTTAGAATACCGAAGATACATTATGCAAAACAGAAGAAAGCCAAGAAGGATGACCATTGTGTGAATACTTCATTCCTCCTTAGAATAAGGAGATACCTTTTTAAAACCTCCTTATCTGGAGGAGAGGCCCTTGGTCCTGTGAAGGCTGTATGCCCCAGTGTAGGGGAATGCCAGGGCCAGGAAGCAGGAGTGGGTGGGTTGGTGAGCAGAGGGGAGAGGGTTTTTCCCGAGGGGAAACAAGGAAAGGGGATAACTTTTGAAATGTAAATAAAGAAAATATCTAATTAAAAAAACCTCTTTATCTACGTTTAAACAAGTATTAAAATTGTCTCAAGGTAGAAACCTTTGCTACAGCTGTGAAACCTTGGTTCACCAGGAACCAGTAATCCCATTGTGCTTGGAAAATGATAGAAATTCCTCATTAGTTCATGGTCCTGAGACAGATTCTCTGCTTCTTTCCCTATCTATAATTGATAATAATGATTCTCACTGCTGACTCTTCCTTCTACAATCCTTAGATACATTCAGAGCCTCTTAAGAGGCAATGGTAAAGTGGAGAAAAAAAAAAAAAAACGACACCATAATACTATAATTCTATGTAGCTGCATTTATGATGTCTTGGGTTTTTGTGATAGCCCTTGTTTCATTTCAAACACAGAACTCTATTCAGAAAGTAGATAATGTTCTCTGTGATATAAGACTGTATGTAAGATGATTATTGAGAAGTTTCACAAGCTTGCTTAATATTTTCTAGGAAGTGTGGGAGCAGTGGCTGGCCTGTATTTAGTGTCACTGTGGCATGAGAAAGACCACGGATGTAAAGTGAACTTTGATTATCAAGCACAGTGTTTATTAACCTACAGATCCCAGTAACTTTCATTCACCACATGAACTTCAATAAAAAAAACAGCTAGAGATAGGCAAAGTTCTCAGTTTTTTATGTGTGTTCTGACACTTAAGTAGGATACTGTATATTTGTCTCTTGATAGAAGTTAAGTGAATGCCAGTAAATATTGTAATCACTAGTGAAATTGAGGTAAAGTTAGTTTACTTTATATTTCAGATATTGTTGTTCTGTCAAGAAAGTTATTACTGAAATCCTTGCTTCCCCCAAAGTCCTAAAATATGTAGTTACCCCTCACCTGTGGTTTCTCTATAGTTTCAGTTACTATGTTCAATAATATCTGAAATTAAGTGGGAATTTCTAGATCTAACAAGCATAAATTTTAAATGGTACAGAATTCTGAGTAGCATGAAGAGAGATCATGCCACCCTTTCATGGATGTGCATGATCATACTTTGTTCAGTGGTTCACTCTATATATGCTAGTTGTCTGTGAGTCAATTAGAAGCCATTTATGTATCAGTTATACCTCTGAGCTACCATAGTGGTTGTGCTCTGTAGTCTTTATTTTACTTAATTATGGCTACAAAGCACACAGTACTAATGGTAGCAATTCAGATAAGCCAGATGGAAAACATAAAGTACTTTATCAAATAAAAAATAGTAAAAATAATAGATACTATTGTATGCTGAGTTTGCTAAGATGCATAACATAATGAACCTCCAATTGGCAAAAACATGAGTAAGTAGAAAGAAACGTATGCTGGCATTGCTGTGGAAGATATGGCCACCATGGGTAATATGAATTTAAATATGAAAAATTTTGCATTATAGAATCTGGTACTGTCAGCAGGTTCAAGTGTCCACTGGGAATTTCACTATGGGTGAGTGGTGTTTGATTTAGATCTGACTCATCAATTTATTTAATGAGATTATTTTAAAGATGATGGTGAAATTGAGTTTTAAGTGGGGGTTGTTTTTCAGCTAGAAGGCAATTGTTTTGATGTTTAGGTGTTGTTTACTAGCATGTACACACTTCCACAAAGCAAAATAAATGTAATTCGTCTCCCTTTTATCATTATTAAAATTCTTGTCAGGAACTCATTCATTGTTATTATGAATTTTTTCTCTCATGTGTGGTAGTTGGTGCTTCTATGTAAATTAGACAACAAAACCTATGTGACTTTATGATTCTGCATGGGACTGGTGCCACCAATTTGACCCTAGTTATCATTCTGCTCCTTGACACCTGTGTTTTCATCTCTGGGACACGGTAGGACAAGCTGCCTATGAGTCAACTAGTGTTTTGGTTTTGTTTTGTTGTCTGCTTGTTTTTGTTGTTGTTGTTGTTTGTTTGTTTTCTATTTCATTTTATTTGAATTTTATTTTATTTGTATTTCATTTTATTTCCAAAAGGACTTTAGGTTAGTCACAGTACCATTCCTCAATTCTAGAATTACTTCCCTGGATACCAATATTCATACCCCAGAGGTTCATCTTCCTGACTGTAGATAAACAGAAAAACTTTGAATTGGAAGCAAGAGAAACCCAGTGTGTAGACAGTGAGGCAGAGCTCATAAGTGTGTTCCCTGACATTGAGGGGTACATGGCCGCCAGGTGGTTCTATTACCTAGTGTGACTCTTGTAATGAGTTTCTAATGAGCCAACAGAGAAAGGAAAGGTGAGAAAGACCTAAGCCATTCTCTCTGCTTTTCCTTCTTGAACATATACATCATAAAAAAAAAAACAAAAACAAGAACAAAAACAAATACAAGCAAAGCAGGAAGATTTGTTTTTGTTTTTGTTTTTAAATAAATTTTTCTGGTTTAAATTCAGAGACATTTTTCCTTTCATTAAAAATAATTTTTTCATACAATATATCCTGATTATAATTTTCCCTAAAATCTAGGGTTTTTGAAATCACAAAACTGTAAAAATAATTAGGATAAAATGGAGCAGCCGGGCGTGGTGGCGCACACCTTTAATCCCAGCACTTGGGAGGCAGAGGCAGGCAGATTTCTGAGTTTGAGGCCAGCCTGGTCTACAAAGTGAGTTTCAAGACAGCCAGGGCTACACAGAGAAACTCTGTCTCAAAAAACCAAAAATAAATAAATAAATAAATAAATAATAAAAGGATAAAATGGAGCATGTGGAAAAATTAAATCAATTCATGGATTAAGCCTGTCAATTAATCAATGGTTATTGTGGCTCTGCTGTAAATATTAGTGTTGGCCACACTATATGAATATTTAAGGTATAAGATGTCCTATTAGCCCTCAATTTGCAAGTATCTTCATGATACATTAATTAACAGATAAAATAATAAACAATTACTGTGAGTCATGTTTTTCCTTATCAACTTGCCTACTACTACTAATGATAATAATGATAAATGTATTTTATTTTCTAAAATCTTTGTAATGGCCTCATGAAATATTTGACATCAGTGTCTTAGTGCAATAGGAATAACTATAAAATTCTTTTGAATGGCGTGGAGGTAGGAGGATACACCTAATGAAGTAGATATTTACTGAGCAGATACATACAATTGATTCTCTGAACTGAACTCAAATCAACCATAGACCAACTATGTTTTTTTTTTATCACTTCATTTACTATTTGAAATTATAATATAATTACATAATTTCCATCTTCCCTGTCTCTTTCCAAACCCTCCAATATTATCCCTCCTTTCTTTCTCTGAAATTCATGGCCTTTTTTAAAAATTAAGTATTTTTACATATATATATATATGTCTTTTGAAAGTGTTAGAATTCCATGCAGTATATAAGATATATATATCTATAAATGTATGTATACATATGCAACATATGTATATGAGAACACCTTATTTTGAATGAGTTATCTTTATAATGAGAAAATGAAATAGTTAATTTTATAATAATGTAGAAATGACAGTAAAAATCTCTATACTGACTTTTTTAAAAAAATGAAATTAGATTCTTCTCTCATACAATACATCTCAACCACAGTTTCCCTTCCCTCCACTCCTCCTAGATCTACCCCCAAATCCACTCCTACTTGGTTTCCTCTGCTAAACAGGAGAAAACAAGATGTAAATCAGGGCAAAAAACCTTGAATCAATACTAGACAAGGCAACCCAATTGGAGGAAAATATTCTTAAGGTCAGACAAAAGAGTAAAGCACCTGTTTCTACTGTTAGTAGTACCCCAAGAACACTAAGCTGACAGCTATAACACACATTCAAAGGACCTGGTAAAGATGCAAGCAGGCTCTGTGCTTGCTATTTTAGTCTCTGTGAGCCCATGTGAGTCTTGCTTAGTTGGTTTGGTGGCATGTTCTCTTGGTATGTTGATATATTCAAAATATGTTAGAATTCCCATGGTCTCATAAATAATATCTAAAATGTTATGTGAATCCTATTATCTTAAATTAAGTAGTTAAAGATACTTTATCATTGTACAACTCCATATTGATGTGTTTCATTCAATGACACTGAAACAAGAGTCAAAATGAGTTGGATCTTTGCCTTTTCTTCCTGGGTACATATATAAAATAAATTCATTATTTTCAGGAAGTTTAGGAGAACCATGGTTACTTTTTTATAATTAAGAGTTTTATTTCCTATCAATGGTTCTAGGCTCATAGACAATTAGAATTCTGTAGAAAAGTCTAGGTGGAAAAGCTGTTTGTTTTATTAGAGACAGATTCTCCTGTAGCCTACGTTGACCTCTAACTCACTGTGTACCTGAAAGATGATCTTGAACTCCTTGTCTTCTTGTCTCTACTTCCTGCATGCTGGTGTTGTAGGAATGTGTCACAACTTCTAGAAAATCAACAGTTTTCTTGTTAAATATTTATTTATACATAAATTACAAAAATTATTTGAATAATGAATGTTGGTACATGTATTCACAGGTATTTTCACAAGTATTCTGTGAAGATTCTTTATTGAGATAAAAATATTTTTAAAATACTTGTAAGAGAATTTATAGAAGATAAATCATAAATGTGTTCAGAGAAAATATATTATATTTTAAAACATAAAAATAACAATTTCCATCTACTCTGAAATCCTGTGTGATTAAAACCAATAGGAAGGTTACATATCAGCATTACCCTTACCCTTATGAAGATGACATATTAGCATATTCCATCTAGTGAGCTTCTGAAGTCTCAGTATAAATAGCTTAAAGAAAAGTTCATTTTCTAGTCATAAATGAAGGTTATTTTAAAACTCCATCACCTAGGGTCTAGAGGAGTGGCTGAGTGGTTAAGAGCACTGGCTGCTCTTTCAGAGAATCCACGTTCAGTTCCCAGCACCCACATGGCAGCTCACAATTGTTTGCAGCTCCAGTTCTAGGGGATTTGACATCTTCACACAGACATACATGAAAGCAAACATCAATCAAATAAAATACAAATAAGATCATCATTAAAACTTAAAAAAATAACTAACACCATCAACTCTCTAAAACTTTATGCTTAAAGACAAACTCTCACTTTGATATTATCATATACTGACACAAAACTTAAAATTTCTTTGTGTTTAACCAGAGGTTGTTACTTTAAGAGTAGGAATGAGCATATAACTTATAAACATGTTATTTTACTTCTTTCTAATAGGATTTTGTGTTTTAATAAATATGCATAAGACTACCTCTGCATGTGTGACAATAAGAGAGAAACTTGAGTGTTTCAAAGCTAAATACTTTGACGTGCTACATGACAGAAAACATGGAACATGAATTTTGTTCTGTATCTACCAATTCAAAACTAAACTCTTACAAACTAAAGTTATATATATTCTAAGATTATTTTCAGATATCTGTAATACCTTAAAACTTTATCCATACTTCTAAATGTGGGCAAAATCTATAATTTAAGAAGTATTATTTATTTAAATTGCCAAGTCCATTTATTTATATCAAATTACACATACCCTTGGAGCTCAAACTACCAATGGAGTGGTAGTATATAAGAAAATATACAATTCTATTTTTTGGAGCAAATATAACATGACTTGGTATTTTTTACATGTTTATATATTATATTCCACGAAAGAATAGAGATCTTTTCATATGACATATTAGAATTTGATGTGTATTAAATATCAATTAACTTGTGAAGAATTTGGATTTAGATTGGAAATATAGCTCACTGGTTATCTGCTTCTTGTCTGGCCACTCAAAATTTGGTTGGTGTCAATATGGATATTTAGCAATTAAAATGGGAGAAATGAACAAATAGGATCTAGCCTAGTAAATTCTTATTTTTTAATGATTTATTTTTTAACTTTATGTGCATTAGTGTTTTGTCTGCATGTATGTTTGTGTGAGGATGTCATATCCCCTGGAACTGAAGTTACAATTTTGAGCTGCCTTGTAAGTGCTGGGAAATCAACCCATGTCCTCTGGAAGAGGAGCCAGTGTTCTTAAACACTAAACTATCTCTTCAGTCCCTCTCCCTTTTGCCTAGTACATTCTTAAAGGGTGATTTTTCAGATAAAACTTTCTATTGGGTATTCCCAGAAGACTGGATGAATTTAGAGAATACAGAATGTTAGATTATTAGAAGCCTGAGAGAATGGAAGAAAGGTGTACTAAAAGGTGAATGTTTCCGTGGCTGCATAATTTAGGTAAATTATTTTTGTTTCATATATTGTGTATTTTCCTAAAAGAGAATGGAAGAATCTAAAATTATTTAATTTACATAAATGTATAACTAGATTATGACAGTAAATAGTATGTTTATTACAAATGTAATATTACAAATATAATAAACATACTGATTCAATCTTATATTTGAGTGATTCATAGAATTCATCAGTAATTACTTTGTATTAAGAAGATTTAAAATATACAAATGAGCATCCACATGAAGATATATAAACTCCTAATTAGGATTTTCTGTTTCTATGGAATTGAGTGGCATTGGCCTTCATTCTATGTATGCAATATAAACTTTCCACATTATGTTTTATGTTTTTATGGAGTCTTCTGAATGTAGGCTTGATTGATAAAATCATTGACTTATGATATACATAACCTCTGCCTGGAATCTATAACTATTTAACACATGGTTCATTCCCATAACAACCAAGCCTATCCAAAGATATCTCCCCAAATCAGTTATTTCAGTTACACACACAAAATTAGATGCATCACTTTGAGGACTCAAAGAATTTAGAAACTATGTGCCAAGAAACTGAGTCTAAAACTAAATATATTTTTATTGTAAACCATAATACTAAAATTACTTATATGATTTTAATACCAAACATTCATTTACTATTAAAGGAAATGATATTAATGATATCAGGTCAATGCAGAGAAAGGAAAGGATGAAGGAATCCCTATGAAAAATATTGGCTAAGGAAACTAAAACACATGATTAGAAAGGAGTTCAAAAAGCAACAAGCAGTGTAAGTCCAGAGGCAATCAGATCTGTGTTTGTCATGCTCAGACTTTCAAAAGCAAAGCAGAGATGAGCTTAGAGAATCATTGAAAAGAGAGAGTCCGAAAGGAGACTTAATGTGATTCCAAAGGAAAGTGGAATCCTAAAGATAATGAAGCAAAGTGTGAAAAGATTAATATAGAATTTCAAAATTAAGTTTTAAATAATAAATTTGGCAAATAGTACATGAAAAATGTATTTATCACCAAATTTGTACTGAAAAGGATAGTATAAAAATTGTCAGGATAAAAGTCAATTACTATAAATGAAGCACAGAATGAAAATGAGGCATATGTAAAAAGTTATGGGGACAACATGTGGCAATTATGTGTGTGAGATAACAGACTATGAAGCCCTAGAGTTGTAATACCTCCTGTGATTTGTGACTAATATCTATATATTCAAATTTGCTCAATAACAAAACTGGCATACATCATAGAATCTACTCATAAATTTCTGTGTAACCAGACTTTTAACAGAAAAGTAGCAACATTTTGTAAGAAGTTTATTTTGATATAAATACAAATTATGTATATATTTGTTAGAGAGAGAGAAGCAAGCAATAACATGAACAGCTGCTTTCAAACAACTTGCCAATTCTTCAAATAATTAAATATAAAAATACCATATGATGCAGCTATTCTACTCCCAGGCATTTTCCCAGGATAATTGCAAACATATGTCCACACACACAATAATTGTACATGAGTATTTATAACAGCTTTATTTATAATCACCAAAAAGTGGAAACAACCCAAATATCCATCAAGGGATAAATGGATAAGTAAAATGTAGATTTGTATACAATATTATTGAACTATCAAGAAGAATTAAAATACTGAAGCATGTTGCAACAATGAAACCTGGAAACATTAAGTTATATGAAACATTAAACAGCCACTTAGTAAACTTAGTATATAGTCATATTAAAACTCAGAACTAGGAATTCAAGTAGAGAGGAAATGGATTGGTGGCAGAGTAGGGGGAGAGACTAGCTGAAAAGTATAAGGCTTCCAATTTGAGTCTAAAGTTGATTGATTATTATAATGATTATACATCTCTTAGAACACCTAAATTCTAAGTGGGAGAGTTATATGAAATATTCAGTTATCTAAAAGCTTTTCCAAAAAGTCAATGGAATGAAAAACATATATAAGAGAAAATAATAATCAAACCACATTGATATCCATTTAAACAAAAGTTACAGGATAACTAAAAACAATTATTTTCATATGACAAAATATCTACATGCTGAAACATAACTGCTAACATCCTATGAACCAAGTACTCAATACTTTCTTTTGAGTTAGGGAAAAGATCAATTTTTTAATACTATCACTTTTATTCAGTTCTATACTTACAGTCTTTTCTATATCCTAAAGAGATAAAATAAATTAATTAAAATTATAAAGATTGGGTACCTGTTTGCAGATGATATAATTATTTTATTATTTTTCTTTTTCTTTCTTTCTTTCTCTCTTTCTTTCTTTCTTTCTTTCTTTCTTTCTTTCTTTCTTTCTTTCTT
>NC_034597.1:110844351-110880581 GCF_900095145.1 Mus pahari | reverse complement strand
TCTTTCTCTTTCTCTTTCTCTTTCTCTTTCTCTTTCTCTTTCTCTTTCTCTTTCTCTTTCTCTTTCTCTTTCTCTTTCTCTTTCTCTTTCTCTCTCTTTCTTCACTTTACATCCAGTCACAGGCCCCGTTTCCTCCCTGTCAGTATACCTCAAATGGCCCCTTCCTCTGCCCCCTCTCCTTCAGCTCTGGGAAGGGGAGATCCCCCATGGATAGCAACCCACCCTCTCACCTCAAGTCACTGCTGGACTAGACAAATCCTCCCTCACTGAGGTCAGACAAGACAGCCCAGTAAGAGAAACATGAGAGTCAGGGTAAGCTTCTGCTCCATTTGTTGAGGGACCTGCATGAAAACCAAGCTGTTTATCTGCTACATATGTGCAGGGGGTCTATGCCCAGCCTTTGTATGCTTTTTGGTTGGTAGTTCATGGTTAGGATTAGCCACAAATAATATAAAATACCTTGGTGTAACTCTTTACGAAGCAAGTAAAAGACCTGCATGACAAGAACTTCAAGTTTCTGAAGAAAGAAATTCAAGAATATATCACAAGATGAAAAATCTTCCATGCTCATGGATAAGTAGGATTAAAATAGTTAAAATGGCCAACTTACCAAAACCAATCTATAGATTCAATGCATTTTCCATCAAAATTCCAACACAATTTTTTTTGTCTGTGTGTAAAGAGATTTTTTTTAAATCCAACACAATTCTTTACAGACTTTGAGAGAACAATTCTCAACTTCATATGGAAAAACTAAAAATTCAGGATATCTAAAACAATACTGTACAATAAGAGAACTTCTAAAGGTATCACCATTGATGATCTCAAGCTGAATAATTGTAATAAATATTGCATGGCATTGGTATAGAAACAGGTGGATTGATCAATAAAATCAAGTCAAAAAACCCTGAAATAAACACACCTACAGATACTTGTGTTTTGACAAAGAAGACAACACCATATAATGGAAAAAAGAAAGTATCTTCAACAGGTTAAATTGTGCTGGTCTAACTGGATAGCTGCATGTAGAAGAATGGGAATAAAGCCATATTTATCACTCTGTACAAAACTCAAATCCAGGTGGCTCAAATACTTCAACACGAACCTGGTTACACTACATATAATAAAATAGAAAATGGGGAATAATCTTGAATGCAGATGACATAATTTTAATATAGAATATAAAATGTAATTTAAAAATATTCTACTAGAATAAGTAAATCAAAGAAAGTGGTTAATTAGATATCATAACAGAAGCTAATGATTTCTTATTTTAATGCAGTGAAGAAATAAATACTGAACATTAAAATGTTGATCCAATATAAATAAACTGCATAGAATATGATTAGATGATATTACATGGGATGTTTCCTAAAAATGGCCCAAAGACTCATTAGAAGCTAGGCTGACATTCTAGTGAAAATTTCCATTCAAAAGCTAATTCTAAAATTTATGTGAATGTCAATTATATTAAAAGAGAAATTTAAAGGAGATAGAACAAAAGAGATGTGACAATTCCCTTTGAATCCCTGGACTTAGAGCATCTGTGCTTTTGAATTGAAGTTACTGTTGCAAGCCTATTACTCTACTTCAGTAACTGACACAGGAGCAAGTCTGTCTGGGCTATAAAGAGTTGGTACTTTCAGTATTAGTACAGACAAACTTGAAAAGATATCACACAGAAAGTCTATAACCATACTGTTATACTTTGTTCTATTGATAACATACACTATTTTTTTTCATTTAAAGATAAGTTCCTAATAAAAACTTAACATTTGCATCGTGAACTGGAATTTGTATTTGAGGCTTGTTTCATTGATTAATTCATTAAAAGAGAAGTTCTATGTCATGTTCTAATTATTAGAGTAATGAGACATGAGAAAAAGAAAGGGAATGGGAATGGGTAATACCTGAGTGTCACTTTTGCATTGGCAAATCTCAAGTGACAGCAGATTCTGGAAAGGATGTGGGGAAAGAGGAACACTCCTCCATTGCTGGTGGGATGGCAAGCTGGTACAACCACTCTGGAAATCAGTTTGGCGGTTCCTCAGAAAACTGGACATAGTACTACCTGAGGACCCAGCTATACCACTCCTGGGCAAATACCCAGAAGATGTTCCAACATGTAATAAGGACACATACTCCAATATGTTCATAGCAACCATATTTATAATAGCCAGAAGCTGGAAACAACCCAGATGTCCCTCAACAGAGGAATGGATACAGAAAATGTGGTACATTTACACAATGGAATACTACTTAACTATTAAAAGCAATAGCTTCATGAAATTCACAGGCAAATGGATGGAACTTGAAAATACCATCCTGAGTGAGGTAACTCAGTCACAAACATGGTGTGCACTTACAGATAAGTGAATATTAGCCCAAACGCTTGGAATACCCAAGATATAATTCATAGACCATATGAAACTCAAGAAGAAGGAAGACCAAAGTGTGGATGCTTCAGTGCTTCTTAGAAGGGGGAACAAAATACTAACAGGAGGAAATTTGGAGACAAAATGTGAAGCAGAGACTGAAGGAAAGGCCATCCAGAGACTGCCCCACTTGGGATCCATCCGATATATAGTCACTAAACCTGGACGCTATTGTGGATGCCAGGAAGTGCTTGCTGACATGACTGACTCTGCCAGAGCCTAACAAATACAGAGACAGATGCTGCAGCCAACCTTTGGACTGAGCCCAGGGTCCCTGATAGGGGAATTGGAGAAGGGTCTGAAGATGCTGAGAGGGATTTGAAGCCACATTGGGGGAGCAACAGTGTCAATTGGCCAGACACTCTAGAGCTTCTGGGGTCTGGACCACCAGCTAAAGTGTACAAATGGAGGGATTCATGGCTTTAGCAGTGTATGCAGCAGAGGATGGCCTTGTTGGACATCATTGGGAGGAGCTGCCCTTGGTCATGTGGGGGTTTGGTGCCCCAATGTAGGGGAATGGCAGGGCAGGAAGACAGACTGGGTCTGGAGCACCCTCATAGAGGCAGGGGAGGGGGATGGCATAGGGGTTCTCCGGAGGGGAGACCATTTGAAATGTAAATAAAGAAAATAACCAATAAAACAAGATAAAAAAAGAAAAAAGAAAAAAAGATACCAGGTTCTCAGTCCAAGACATGATTACAATCAGAGGTCAGCTCCAGTAATACTTAAGTATTACATACTTAAGTTCTCAGAACCCTGTCAGAAGAATGCTTTTTGTATTCGTTCAAGATTTGAAATAGCATTTTATTCTTTATGAATTTCTTGCATGCATGCAATTTACTCTGATCATATTTTTCACTCTCTTCCTGCCTCCAATTTCTCCTGGATACCCCCAAGGCCCCTCTCCCAATTTCATATCTTCTTTTCCTTTTTATTACCCACTGAGTCCAATTAGTGCTGCCCATATGTGCATTTGTGTGGGGATATCCACTGGAGTGTTCTCAACCTACCAAGGATGACACCCCTGAAGAAAATAGATTCTAGTGGGGCCTCAGGTGCCTCTCTTGAAACTATATTGGAATTTTGACAACTACTACATGATTTCCTGCAGGTCTTGTGCAGGTAGCAGCAACTGATCTCTCACAAAAGTTTTACATATGGAGGAAGAGAAAGAGGCAAATGAGATGTGGACTTAAATGTTTTTATTAAAAGAAAAAATAAAAAAAAATTTTGCATATGTTTTAAAGCCTTCCCATTTAGCTAAATTTCTTTTATAATTAGATTTAGTAAAGTAACAGATCACATGATAATAGAGAAGATTTTACCATGGATATAATTAATTATCTTTGTCTCCTAGAAATGTGTTTTTTATGTGAATGTGTATATTTTCTATGCTCCATTTATGATGAATGTTCCTATGTTTTTACCAAGTTTTATAATCAGGCCTCTATTCAATAGGTTGGTGTCTGTCCCTGAGAATAAAAGAAAGTAAATGAAATACAGAAAAAAATAAAATTTTTTCTGTGTTTTTTTATTTTTTTATTTTATTTTTTATTGGTTATTTTATTTACTTACATTTCAAATGTTATCCCCCTTCCTGGTTTTCCCTCCACAGATCCTCTACTTTCCCCTCTCTCCCCCCGCTAATATGAGGGTGCTCACCCACCCACCCACCCACTCCTACTTCACTAACCTAACATTCCCCTATGCACAGGGGAATACCAGGGCCAAGAAGTGGGAGTGGGTGGGTAGGGGAGCAGGGGTGGGGGGAGGGTATAGGGAACTTTCAGGATAGCAATTAAAATGTAAATAAAGAAAATATCTAATTGTAAAAAATAAAAAGATTTAATATCAGTTGTCTCCAGTGTGGTCCCAGACTAATGGAGCACTAACTGAGCTGTGTTTATTTCAGTGAAAGTCCCCTTGCATATGAGTTCCTTTTACCAGTGACTATGTACTTTTCAGCTATAGTCTCTCATGATGGGTGCACAGAAGCATTTAAAACTCTTCTAATTCTTTTTTAGTAGTGTACTTAAGTGAAGCTCGAATAAGGAATTTTCTTTCCCCAAAAGCTAGCTCTCATCTTCCTCCAAGGGCCATTGGAAAAGTAAACAGCACCCTTTTCAGTCATTGAAAGGAAGCAAAAGTCATTGCCATGTCTCATATCTGGCTTCAGACATGTTGCCACAGTATCTTCAATTTATATTTTTAAAAATTATTTTTGGTGCTTACAAGTTGAGCTGAAAGACACTCTCAAATGTCTGGTGCTTACAGAGCTATGAAGAAATCTGAGATGGGCATCAATTATTCGGTAGACAGTCTCTGTGATTGGCCCAATGGAGCTGCCTCATAATATACGCTTGACCATTCTTTAAAGATCTAACACTTTCTCCCAACCAAGTACTAATGCAGTCCAACCCATCTTAGATTCAGAGAAAAGATGAGAGCTTGCATATTCAGAGAACATGTGATTACTCCTGGAAAGCATAGTTTCTATAACCAGTAAAAGCATGAATAGATCTCACTCTAGTCTCCAAACCAAATGCCCTTCTCCACTCCCCTCCCTGCATCCCAAGCTCTAGATGAGATTTCTTAAACTTAAATACACATGGAACTCTTTTGATTGTATTTAAAGTGAGATTCTGATTCAGTTTTCTGAAATAGAAATGATATTCTGCATGTCTAAACAGCTAGTGTGTATTCCAGGCTTTTGATACTGGAATCATAAAGCAGAAATTCAGTTTTCTACAATGTCTGAGCCCATACAAATGTTTTAGTTGCTTTACTGTTACTATGATTAAACACCATGGCCAAAAGAAACTTGGAGGAGGAAAGGATGTTTTATCTCATAATTCCAAGATAATTCTTTATAACAAGGGAGGGAGGTTGGGGAAGGAACTGATGCGTGAACTATTGAGCAGAAAACATAAAGAACACTGTTTGCTGACTTACAGCCTTATGCTCGGTCAACTTCATTTTTTATCATTATTTTAAAGTGTGTGTATGAGTGTTTTGCTTGTATGTGTGTCTGTGCACTACTTCTATGCTCAGTGCCCACAGAGCCCAAAAAATATTATCCTCTGGACCCGGACCTATAGATAATTGAGAACTGTCATGTGGGTACTGGGAATTGAACCTGAGTCTTCTGGAAGAACAACTAGAGCTCTTAACTACTAAGCAAGCTCTCTAGACCCTCAGGTATATATAACCCAGACCCGCTCTCAGTGGGCTGAGCCTTCCCACATCAATCATCAACCAACTCAATCTCTCACAGGCACCAACACAGGAGTTACTTGACTTTCCATTACCAATAAGTGAAAAATGAAGCTGAGAATGTAGCTCAGCAATAGATCACCTACCTAGTATACCAGAGCATCCTGGGATTAATCCCCAGTACTCATAGGAAAGAACAAGATAAGTAAATAAATAGAAGTTATTAATATGGTTTTAAGCACAGATGTCTAAGAATACAGGATTCTACAGAAGCATATCAATTTCATAAATTTTGTCCTTAGGGGCAGCATCATCAAAAATTCAGTGCTTTGTTTTAAAAATACATCTATTTCTAAAAGACTTTCATTATCTCAGTTTGAAATACTCTTTCACTAAGTTTTGTGATTTTTATACATTAATCACATTTCTTTAAAAATACCTCCCTCACTCCTGACCTACCAAAAATTGTATCCTTATTCTTTTTAAATAATGGGATCCCATTAGTAGAGCCTATATTTTCTTAGATATGTAACAAACCACTTGATAGTGTTAGAGCTACAAAAGACACACCCTTTTTAAAAAAAAAACCAAAACCTTTCCCTCCCCTGGCAGGTATAAATTACCAGTAGATCTTGGCTATGAAATATGTGCCTATCTCACAGCTTTTTGCTTGGATTTTTGTCTTGTTTGAACTTAAGCAAGTCTGCTGTATGCTATCAGAACCATGTGAGTTTATATGTACAACTGCCCTATTGTATCCAGAAAACACTGCTGCCTTGTTGTCAGTCTCTGTAGTCAGTCTCAGACTCTTACACTCTTTCTTCTTCTCCTCCCGTCAATGGTCTCTGTACTTTGGATATCAAGGAATAGGATACAGATGTCCCATTAAGGGCTGAACACTCTGTAGTCATTTATTCTCAGCACCTAAGCCAGTTGTTGGTCTCTGTTAATTACCATTAATTAAAATAAGCTTATCAGATAAAGGTTGATATATACAAACTCTTTGTCTATAATGAGAAATCTTTAGAAGTCATTTTAATGTTATTTCCTATTAGGACAGTGTTCGAGTAAGTTCTACCCTAGGGCTAATGTCAAGCTATAGGTTCTTGGGGCCCATTTACTGTCAGTTCTCGATTCCATGTAGTGGAGAGGGCCTTAAATCTAATCTGAATGTGTTTGGTTACCCCCCCCCATGCCATTTGTGCCACTATTTCACCACTGAGCATGTCTCGTCATGCAGGTCACTATTGTAGCTCTTAGTATTCAAGTTAAAAATACTGATGATTTCTTTTGTCCTCTAGTAGCACGCAATACCTCTTCCAGTGCTATGAAAGGTGGTCAACAGAGAGAAAATTTCTAGGTTATTATCAACTTAACCTTTTTTCTTGTTCAATGACTCAAGTATGTGACCTTATACAATAATGTGGTCTCATGGTCAACTTCTGGAGTAATGCAAATAGTCTCTAATATTTGGGAGCTATGGATAATCATTAAGAACTCTGGTAAAGATAACCCATTCCTAACATTTCTTTTGTATGTGTGTTTTAATTTTCTATTGCTGTGATGAAAACATCATGTCCCAAAGCAACATGAGTAGGGAGAGGGGGTTGTAATTTGAGGTCAGAGAAAAGAGTTCATTTATTCATACAACTAATAGCCCATCATTCAGGGCAGGAACCTGAAGGCAGGAACCTGAGGCCATAGAGAAATGCAATTTGATAATTAGTTCCCATAGCTTGCTCAGACTACTTTCCCATACAATTCAAGATCACCTGCACAGAGGAATAACCACTACAGTGTATTGTGTCCTGCCACATTTGTCATTAATCAAGAAAATGACTCACACGCTTACTTATAGACCGACCTTATATAGGTATTTTCTCTATTGAGATTCACACATACAACCACACACACACACACACACACACACACACACACACACACACACACACATGCATGAAAGTGGATGCAGGAAGGAAGGAAAGCTAAACTAGCTAGCACACTTTGTTAACTTGTGTTTTATAGAGCGATAGTTTCCCCATTATAGAGTAACTCCATTTAAACACTTTTTGTATATGTATGTGTTTATTTGTAGCACATGTATGAAGTAGTTTTTTCATTGTTCCTTTTGTTCGCTTGCTTGCATTCTCATCTCCTAATACTCTTTTTACCTTAAAGGCTTGGAGCATTTGTAAATGATGACCCATCTTGGTTAGCTTGTAGTGCTAAAATACCTACATTTTGGTCATATGTAAGGAACAAGAATCCATTCACTGCAATTCTGGATGTTTGAAATCCAAAAGTCAAAGGTGTTAACTTGGTGTCTATGCCTTAATCCCTTATACTTTGGTCATTCCGCAACATTCCTACTCAGTACTATTTTATGGTAAATAAGTTATAATCCACTAATTTAGGGGTATGGTGAAGACAGTAAGAGGTCATTAAAAATTGCAATGGAAAATATGATAATGGGAAAATAAATTATTTAAATCTAAAAAAAAAAAAAAAAAAAGAGTCTCAGAAATAGGGTAGGAAAGTCATTGGCCTGAAATTTAGAAAATCAACCTGCAAATAGAGTTTGTTACTCCCTGCCTAGGAAAATTGTCAGGATGCTTACATCTCTTTTTACTAAAAGCTAGAAACATTTTGAGCTGTACCTTTCTTCTTGAAGTATAGTGAAATATCTGACTTCAGCATTTGTAGAAAAAAAATGGCATACACAAAAGCAATATTTTTGCTACAAAGAAAACTTTATTTTGAAATGCAATTTTCAAAAGATAAATAAAAAAGACATACTGAAACTCAAGAGGTAGTTCATTGGGTAAAGGCACTTGATAACAAAATATAATGACTTGAGTTCAAATGCCCGGAGCCACAACAAGCTAAACATGGTTATATGTAACTGTCATCCCAGTGCTCAGAAGACCTGATTGCTGCAGCTTCTTGTCCGCCATCCTATGTCCAAGTTAAGTGAGGAAATTATCTCAAGGGAATAAGGTGGGGCATTATAAAGTAGGACAGATATTGTCTTCCTTTGTAATATCCTCATCTGGCCTTGTACAAATGAATAGATGTACATACCTGCATACACAATTGCTCATATACCACACACATAGAAACACACACACAGAGAGATATAATCATATGTGTGGTTTTCTGAGTAACACATTAAATAAGATGTGGCAACAATTCTAAAATACTTAATATTGACAAATATAAATACTTTGGGATGTTTGTATCAAATATATTGTGAAGATACATACATTTCTGAGACAAAAATATTGCATAGTCACGTTATCATTGAAGTTTGCTGCTCATTTTTATAGCTGAAGAAAATGCTAAAGTTTAGTAGGAAATTGATGAAAATATATACACACTACTTCCCATGGAGTTTGCTGATCCTTTAGATCCCACTTGTAGACAATTTGAGACTCACCAGCCTCCAGATTAAGACCAGCTTCACCAGAAACTCCCCAAGATGGAAATTTTAGCGACTGTATTTAAATAAATAATATATATGACGTATTTCCCTACTAGGTAAGAACAATGTCTTTTAATCTCTCTTATCATAGAAGAGGGAACTTAAAGTTGATGTGGTTGAACAAAAGATACATAATTGGTTAGTAATAAAACCTTAGAACAAGACATGATGGTTTCTGAGACTCCTTTTCATATTAACTTCCAATTTCGGAAATGAAACACTGAAATTGGCTCATCCAGCGTTCTCTATTTAACTTGAATATTAACAAAATTACTTACTGGAGATTTATTTAAACCCAAGACCAAAAAAGACAAGCTTCAATATTTCAGCCAATTTCATTCATCATACAGATTTTTGTTTTAAAACGAGAAAACATTTGCTTTGGTTCACAGTTGTATACATAAAATCTGCATAAACATTTGGCACCTTTATTCATAATTGGATAAAACATGGTAGTAATCAACATGTCATTCAGTGAAACCATAGATGAGCAAAATTAATGGAATAATATTTGTTGCTAAAAGAGACTGGGTTACTAAGTCCTGCAAAATCATGGAGGAACTTTAAAAGGTTTCTACTATTCAACTCCAATAATATGACATTCTGAAAAAGATAAAACTTTGTGGACACTAACATTATCAGGAGAAGTGGTCAATGCAGACTTATGATAAAAAACAATGAGCCAAGGAAGCATGGAGGGTTTTAAAGGTAAGAACAATTCTGAATGTTTCAGTAATAGTGGACACACATATGAGGATACATCTGTTAAAACCTAAAGACTGTCCAACACCAAGAGAGTACCCTAATGTAACTATGTGTTCTTGGTAACAGTGATGTGTCAATATGTGTTAGTATGGATGGTACTGATAGCAGCAACAACAGCAGCAGCTGCTGTTGCAACAACACAACAACAACACACACACATACATACATACATACAACACACAGAAATCTCTGCACCTTCCCCTCATTTATGAGTAAAGTCACCATACGCACCATTTGTTGAGAGATAATGGCAAAATACAATTTTTTAAAAAGATATTTATGACATTTGTTCATAATATACATATGTGCATATATACACAATGGCACATGTGTGGAAGTCACAGGAAATGTTACTGGAGTTAGTTCTCTCCTTCCATCATGTGGTAATTAAAGCCAGGTCATTAGGCCTGGCAGCAAGCTACCCTATGTGCTGATGATCCATCTCACTGGCCCAGATGGGAACTTGGAAATCATAACTTAGTACAATTATGTACAGTGAACAAAGGTCACTTAACATCTGTATAATATAGGGAAAATGATTAAAGCATATATTCTGTTTACAAAACTGACAACACAATTTACTTAAAATTAAAGCTCCTGCTTTAAATTCCAGTGCCAGCTCTAATTCACTAACTCATTGTCCTTAGAAAGTTTGTCTTTTATAAAATATGAATAAATCATGAAGAAACCTTAGTGTTATAGTATAAGCTAAATGAACAGGCTATCTTAGATTGACATCTATCCATCAACACCAGGACTTATGAGTGGAGTGAGCAGTCTTCAGAAACTGCAGTTTTAAGAATCCTTGGATAACACTGAATGGATTTTCTGTGCTTGGGTATTGCAGCCCATTTTTACATCAGACACAATGACTGGATCTCTCCTTAGATTCAGGTGTGATGTTATTATGAGCCTACTGACGCTTTCTACCTGTTCAGTTCTATGTGTTTGGGTTGAATCAATTAGGAATGACCCCAGGTGCACATTCAAGGCTATTTGAAACACTTTTATATTAAATTCCTTTTTAACTATAGTGAGTTTTTTTCAGATTTTCTGATGAGCTTTTTACAACCTATGTCTGGAACCAGACAGTGGGGTATATATATATACACATATGACATAAAACCATATATAATACAGTAGCTCTTGGATAGTAAAAATGGACATAGTTGAAAATTTTAATGATATTTTCTAAAAATTTGGAATACAGATTACTTTGCATTTAATAAGTACATTTTACATTTCATCTTTATATATCATTTGACTCTAAAACAAAATATGACAAAAATATTTGCATTGTAAAAAAATTTAAAAGCTATCATTGTCAGATTACTGCTGACTAAAGACTAAATGCCACTAGTAAACTACATGATTTTCAAATTATTTTCCTATTATGAAAAATATGATTTATCATCATCTCTGATAGTTATCCAATACTTGTTTGCTTTACAACTTCTGGAATGCTAAATGTTTACTACTTGCTTTTATTGACATTTGTGCTTTAAATGAAAATAGTAATTTATAGATTACTATGTGTGTATATATTTATATGTATATGTGTTACATAAAATGTCTTAAAAATAACAAGTATTATCATATAGACAGAGATACATTTATTGGAAATCACATTTGTGCTCAATTTTAACCACAACCTCATGTATACACCCCATATGATTTGATGTCCATTAGAAACATTATGATTGAACTAGATAACATGCAGAGAATAAAAGACTTTTGGAAAGACACAACCACAAATGAGATATATCTTTCATAGCCCTTGCCTCAAGGTTCAGAGCCCTGTGAAGACGAGGAGGCAGAAAAATAGTAAGAGTCAGAGGTGGTGGATGACTCCAAGGAAACATTTTCCAGACACAACAGGGGTGATGCCCTTGGGAATTCAGAGAGTCTTTGTCTGCACACACAAGACATGTCTAAATTCAAACCAGATAAAATTCCCCCATGGAGAAAGGGAAGTGGGTACAAAATCCCACCCCTTACCAAGTAGTTATTTAGGAATGATAGCTGATGGGAGAAGGAAAATTATTTTTCTTCCATGGAGTCACCCTTGCTGCATCAAACACATTCCAAGGAAAGCTTGATACTCAGGGACAGTTAGCTAATACAAAACACTCTCCATTTTTATGTACTTTTTGTTGTTGTTTTCTTTATTTTGAGAGTGAGGGGGGAAAACCATGAAATCAGGTGAATAGGGAGGAAGGAGTATCTGGGAAGAGTTGGGAAACAGAAAAGAAGAATAAAATAGAACTTATTGAAATGCTTTTTAAAAAATTAAAAAGAATATTGTATTTAGTTTACAGATAGTGAAATACAGGAGAATTTTCTATATGTATACACACATCACTTTATATTAACTTTGTGCATATGGTACAATAATACATGCACTATGTAAATTTTATAGACCTAAATATTTTTACATATTAACCATTCTTTGCATATTTGGATTTTATATACTACACACACATACATATGTATATATACATATACATCCTATTTATTATGTATATATTTGATATATATTAATAAATTGACACATGAATATTTAATCATGTTTACTTTATATACACAAATAATATACAAATAATATATGTAGACCCAATTTGCATTAGTAAAAAATGTATAAATTTGTTTTGCTTCATATACATCCTTATAGATAGTGTGCAATACCAGGATTTGAAAACATTTTTAGCATAGCTCTCTTTAATTTAAGTTGTATTTATGTTGGTTACATGCACAGAAACATTATAGAGTAACATTCAAGTGACTGATGTGATAAAATTTACATGTTGTTCTGGTTTTCCATGCAATTTTGTTATAAGTGTTGGTCATTTATATGATTGGGCCAAAGAAAGGATTTGAGAAGCCATGTTCTAGACTAGCCAAAATGGGAAGTCATGGCTTCCAGAAACATCTTTAGCTTATCTTGTGAATGATGCTTGGAGCTCCAGTAGTTTTAATGGCCTTTCATTATTTCCCAGGATCTAATCTGACTTTGTCGTTTGAAATTGAATAGGATTCTTGGACTTCTTACTTTAGGAAAAACCAGAAATACAGCAATTAATGTGTATTTCAAACTTTGACATACAAACCATGGCTTATCATAATTTAATCATTTAGTTTTTTACTAAAACAACCACTATTACTAAACATTTATATGATGTATGACACATATACCTTCCCCATGCTAAAGAATGTAGATGACATCTTCCTGCACTCCCTCCATCTGCCTCTTATGAGTATTTTTTTTCCCTTTCAAAGTAGATAGGCATGGCCACTGGACAAAGGATGGGCCCACATACCCATCTTAAAGTTTTTTTAACCCATAAATGTTCCTGTCCAAAGGAAGAACAGAGACAAAAATTGGAAGAGGATCTGTACCCCAATTTTTGTTTGTTTTGGTTTTTTTATTTTTATTTTTTAATTTATTTTTTAACATTTATCATGTTCTCTAATTTATTTGTTTTTTAATTTTATATTATTTTTAATCCATTTTTACACTCCATATTCCATTTCCGGTCCCCACATTTACCCTCCAATTGCTCCACTTTGCACACCTCCTTCCCACCCCACCCTACCTCATCTCCACATGGATGCCCCACTCCTACCCCACTTGATCTTTAAACTCCCTCAAATCTCTTGAGGGTTAGGTGCATCATCTCTGAATGAACACAGATCCATAAGTTCTCTTCTGCTGTGTGTGTGTGTGTGTGTGTGTGTGTGTGTGTGTGTGTGTTTGGGGGGTGCTTTCATATCAGCTGGTGTATGCTGTCTGTTTGATGGTCCAGTGTTTGAAAGATCTCAGGAGTCCAGATTAATTAAGACTGCTGGTATTCCTACAGGGTCGCCCTTCTCCTCTGCTTCTTTCAGCCTTCCCTAATTCAACAACAGGGGTCAGCTGCTTCTGTCCATTGGTTGGGTGCAAATATCTGCATCTGACTCTTTCAGTTGCTTGCTGGGTCTTTTGGAGGGCAGTCATGATAGATCTCTTTTTGTGGGGATTCCATAGCCTCAGTAATAGTGTAAGGCCTTGGGACCTCCCACTGAGCTGGATCCCACTTTGGGCCTGTCACTGTACCTTCTTTTCTCAGTCTCCTCTCCATTTCTATCCCTGTAATTCTTTCAGACAGGAACAATTATGGGTCAGAGGTATGACTGTGGCATGGCAACCCCATCCCTCACTTGATATCCTGTCTTCCTGCTGAAGGTGGGCTATATAAGTTCCCTCTCCCTACTATCAGCCATTTCATCTAAGGTCCCTCCCTTTGAGTCCTGGGAGTCTCACCTCCAAGGTCTCTGGTGTATTACAGGGCAGGGTGGGGGGTGTCAACCCCCTATTTCCTGAGGTTGCCTGTTTCCATTCTTTCTGCTGGCCCTCAAAGCTTCAGTCCTTTTCCCTTGCCCAGTACCAGATCAGGTTCCCCTCTCCCCCCCCCCAATTCCTCCCCACCCCACCTACTTTCCCTCCCAGATCCTTCCCTCCCTCCCCACTTGTGATTGCTTTCTTCTCTCTCCCAAGTGGGGCTGAGTCGTCCTTACTTGGACACTTCAGCTTGTTGAAATTTTGAGTTCTGTGGACTATATCTTGTACATTCTGTATTATTATTTTTTGGCTCATATCCACTTATTAGTGAGTACGTACCATTCATGTCCTTTTGGGTCTGAGTTACCTCGGTCAGGATGATATTTTTTACTTCCATCCATTTGCCTTTAAAACTCAGGATGTCCTCATTCTTAATATCTGAGTAAAGAAATTGTGGTTTCTTTATCCATTCTTCTGTCATGGGACATTTAGGTTGTTTCCAGCTTCTGGCTCTCACAAATAAGGCCACTATGAACATAGTGGAACATGTGCCCCTGTGGCATGGTGGGGGATCTTTGGGGTATATTCCCTAGAGTGGTATAGCTGGGTCTTCAGGTAGATCTATTTCCAACTTTCTGAGGAACCTCCAGATTGATTTCCAGAGTGGTCGAACAAGCTTGCAATCCCACCAGCAATGGAGAAGTGTTTCTCTTCCTCCACATCCTTTCCAACAAGTGTTGTCACTTGAGGTTTTGATCTTAGTCATTCTGATTGGTATAATGTAAAATCTCAATGTTGTTTTGATTTGCATTTCTCTGATCACTAAGGACTTTGAACATTTCTTTATCTGCTTCTCAGCCATTAGAGATTCCTCAGTTTTGAATTCTTAGTTTGGTTCTATACTCCATTTTTTTTTTTTTTACTGGGATGTTTGGATTTTTGGTGATTAACTTCATGAATTATTTATATATTTTGGATATTAGCCCTTTATTGAATGTGAAATTAGTCAAGTTTTTTCCCAATCTGTAGGTTGCCGATTTGTCCTATTGACTATGTCCTTTGCTTTACAGAAGCTTTCCAGTTTCATGAGGTCCCGTTTATCAAGCCTTAATCTTAGATCATGAGCCATTGGAGTTCTGTTTAGGAAATTTCCTCCTGTGCAAATGAGTTCAAGGCTCTTTCCCACTTTCTCTTCTATTAGATTTAGTGCATCTGGTTTTATGTTGAGGTCCTTGATCCACTTGGACTTGAGCTTTGTACAAGGTGACAAATATGGGTCTATTTTCATTCTTTTACATACAGACAGTCAGACCAGCACCATTTATTGAAGATGCTTTCTTTTTTCCTTTTTTTTTTTTTTTTTTTTTTTTTTCTTGTGGACGTTGTACATCGTGGTGCGGAGCCTAGTGCGCACCACGATGTACAACGTCCACAAGCAGTATATTTTTGGCATCTTTGTCAAAGATCAAGTGACTATAAATGGTTTTATTTCTTCAATTCTATTCCATTGATCAAAGTGTCTGTCTCTGTACCAATACCATGCAGTTTTTATCAATATTGCTCTGTAGTAAAGCTTGAGATCAGGGATGGTGATTCCCCAGCCATTCTTTTATCATTAAGAATTGTTTTCACTATTCTGGGTGTTTTGTCTTTCCAGAAGAATTTGAGAACTGTTCTTTCCATGTCTTTGAAGAATTGTGTTGAGATTTTGATGGAGATTGCATTGAATCTATAGATTGCCTTTGGTAGGATGGCCATTTTTACTATGTTAATTATGCCAATTCATAAGTATGGGAGATCTCTCCATTTTCTGAGATCCTCTTCGACTTCAGCAGCACTGGATATACATTCCTCTCATACTGTATCAAGGGCACCTTCCTAATATTCATTTCTGTGTTTCTCCATTTTGCTGATGCCCTCTTTAAGGCATCTCTAAATATTGTGATTCTTGAGACTTGGTCTAATCTTATTCACCTGTGTCTTTAGTTAAAATTTGCAACCCAAAGCAAATCATTTCTGTATTTGTAATTCTAGTTTAGATATCTCTTCTGAACTCCAAACTTGTATAATATTTGACTTTCTATTCAAAAGTCCTATATCCATGTTCAGTATGTATCCAAAATACAGTAGAGCTGAGACTGAATCCCTGTACTTCTATCCCAATTTGGCCTTCTGTCATATTTCCTGGTTTAGAAAATGTGGCAATATTACCTACAACATTGTGTCTGAACCCTGAGTGCTACCCAGGGCATACCTACCCTGTAGAAGTTCCCATCCTCACCCATCCACCACTCTCTATTCCCTAAGCAGCATAGAGGTAGTCTGTCAAACTTATTATCCTTTCTAACTGCCTGAGAGATCAAATTAACCTGATTTTTCAGGTGATCTTGTTTCTTCTAGTTACACACAATAAATTGATCACTTTATTTTGCAATAAATATACAGATCTTGCCATGTTTCCGTTTTCTGATCCATCACAGCAAAAATCTGAATGATATGACTCTGGCCCCAAATCTGGACATCCACACAACCACATTCATTTGCTCATATTTTGTCTGTGTCTACTTCCAATTTACAGTGTGAGAACTGAATGGGTACACATGGGATTTTTAAGTCTTCTAAAGCCTAAGACACTGTCATAATATATCACAAATATGCCCCTTTCTGCATTAATTATTGAATTGACATATAATAGATTGTTTTATATTGTGGTCTCTAAGAACTACATGCCCCATGTGTTCTGTATGAATCCTGTGGCTGTACATGACCCTTTATAAGTTTCCTTGATGACTAAGACCTAATGCACCACTATGTTCTGTTCAGACTTCAATGGTTTGAGGGAAAGAATTGTGCATTAACATCAATAATAAAAGAAAGTGCCAGAGAGGGGGGGTAGTCTTTGAGAGACTACTTCTAACTGTCCCTAACTAGGTCACCTACTTACTACCTTCCAGATTTGACATTCCTTTCATAGAAAATGCTAAGGATTATATCAGATTTTATAGAACAATGTAGCAGTTCATTCCTCAGGTAGACTCAACCCTGAGTGCTTGTGGTATTCTGCCTTATGCTTGTGCAAGAGGATTATACTACACCAAAAGCTCTCTTGAAGAAGGAGGAATCCCCATCCATGAAGCCAAGCTGCATGTGGTTAAGTTGCTATGCTATCTACTTCACCACATCTGCCAATCAGCAATGCTAACATTCAGAATACAAAAACTGTGCATTAATATGATTAGATTTTGAATGTAGTTATTTATATTTATGTGGAACCTTTTTTTTATTATGGTCAGGAGGAATAAGATTGTCACCTGTTGTCTTTGGATAACTGAGAACCAATAGCTAACTATGATATACCAATAGCAACACACGTTAAAGTTATCAGAAACTACATTAAAACCAAAAGGGAGTTATTTTTCTGTTCGTTTTAATCTGAATATTGCTATTGGTCTTATTTTATTCATGTGTTGTTATACACGTATACCATAGTTAGCTATTAAGCTGATAGAATAGTATCAATTATTACATTTCCTATTTCTGAGTAGTTTTTGAGATGATGAAATATTTTACATTTTATTTTATTTTATTTTATTTTATTTTATTTTATTGTAATTTTCAAGAAACCATGCTGGTGGACCATGCTGAGGACCATTTTTAGGCATCTACTTCCATTTCAATTATTCATTTTAAGTATTTTAAGAAAGGTTTATTTCCTCATGTTGAATTATGTTACTGTCTGTCTTAGGATTTTACTGCTGTGAACAGACATCATGATCAAAGCAACACATAGACAACATTTAATTGTGGCTAGCTTATAGGTTCAGAGTTTTAGTCTATTATCATCAATGTGGGAGCACGGCAGCATCCAGGCAGGCATGGTTCAGGCAAAACTGAAATTTCTACATCTTCATTTGAAGGGTGCTAATGGAAGACTGACTTCCAAGCAGCTAAGGTGAGGGTCTTAAGCCCCTGCCCACAGTGACACACCTACTGCACCCAGCTCACACCTACTCCAACAAGGCCACACCTCCTAATAATGCCACTCCTTGGGGTCAACCATATACAAAACATCATTAGGAACAACTGTCCTCTCCTGATTTTTTTTTCTTTCAACTTAGATAGTCAACCCAAGACTAGTTAGAATTATCCTAAGAATAATTCACTTAGTGACGAGTATGGAAAATGATTTGCTAGTTGCAGCAGAATCAATCTGCTTAGATCCAGACATTACAAAAGAAATTATAGAATAGAACCTCTTATAAATGTTTCCTAAACAGAGGGCAGTCCTGTGTTTCTGACAGTGACATACATTTTTCAAGTTGCTTTAAGTCCTTTTACTGTCCTAGTATCAGACTATACAGCTAGGTCCTTTGTGGCAACAATCTCCAAGCGTTGCACTTGCCTTCTATGCTTGAAGGCACCCTTAGGGGAACAGTTAGAGTCTGCCAAGGAGAAAGGGAAGCCTTCAAGATATCACATCAATGTCACCAGAGTGCACTGCTTTGACTTCTGTATCCTTTGGGCTCTAGAAACTTCATATTGAAATATAATCAGAGCAGACAAGATGAATTTGAAATGAGAAAGATCAGAAAAGAAAAATTCTCTCCAGGCTTTCTTCCCCAAGTGGACACAAGTTAAACTAAAGGCAGGACAATTCTTTACTCTTGAGTTGCACTAAACATTCACAACGAAACTAAATTATTTTAATGTAAAATTAGTTCATTATTGAATATTTTTTCTGATCAAAGACTGAGATAAAAACTAGCAAATTTTTCCAGAATTTCTCTAAAGCACATATCATTATTGAAAAAAAATGATTCTTAGCCCCTCGTTTGGTTTCCTACAATAACCAAATGTCTATGCGGAATTAGATTGTTCAATGCATGCTCTTTTTGTATTTTATTAACATTATCACTCCAGAAGAAATTGTGGGGGAAAATGTTAAGACTTGGATTTGTTCATTATTATTCAATAGAAAACATGTCTTTCTTCTTCAATGTTATAAACTGTCCCTTAAAAACTAAAAACAGGGAGAGGGTCATTTAAAAGCACTGAGAAGAGCTAAAGAGAAAGATATTTCAGACTACTGTTTTTCTACAGGCAGCAAATTCTGTTAGAAAGTATTTTCATAATTTGCTGATAATTGCCATCATACTTCCTCATCATTCTTTTCTTATTGTTCTGTCTTTGAATAGAAATATTCTCTGTTTTTTAAGATGACATTAAGACAATGAAAAGATTACTAACTTTGAAGACTAGATGCTTCCAAAACCCCTTTGGTAATTCTCTTTGTCACATTTGTGTTTTGTTTTATGACATATTGAGTTTAGCAAGAGCTATCTGAAGGGCCCTGGGTTTGTTACTGTTCACTGAGAAATTGTTTGCTTCTGTGGCTATGCAACTGAACAGAATGCCTACCCCTCTTCTAGAATCTACCAGCAGCTCATAGTAGAATAGGGGGATAGAGGGCCACAGGATTCTCCCCCACAGTCTATGACTGAGAGGCCCAATCTAGTGCAGGCTCATTGCTGACAGCTGCTACTGCTGTGAGTTCTGACTTCAATATCTGTATAATACCTCATGGTAGTACTCCACAGCTCTTCTCACTATCATTCAGCTTTTACATCCTTCATATCCACTTTAATTACTTTCTATTGCCATGATAAGAAAACACAATGAAAGCAGCTTATAAAATAACCCATCTTTTGGGGGCTTACAGTTTCAGAGAGTTAGAGTCTATGACCATCATAGCAAGGAGCATTACAGCAGGCAGGAATGCAGACTGATATACAGGCAAGCAGAAAGTAGCTAAGAGTTTAGATCTTGACCTATAAGAAATAGGTGGAGAGAAAGCTATCGAAGGGGACATGTGAACTATTGAACCTCAAAACTCACCCCTATGACACACCTCCTCCAACAAGATCATCTCTCCTAATCCTTTCCAAATAGTTCCACAACTGGGGACCAAATATTCAAACGTATAAGCCTATGTGGAACATTCTCATTCAAACCACTACACTATCTCTTCTTTGTTGTTCCTTGGGCCTTAAAAGGGTTGATAGCAATATTTCGTTGAGGGCTAAACACCCAACAATGACCGTCTAGAACAGTCATGTGTCTCTGTATTTGACACTTTTCACTGTGAAGAGAATCTTCTCTAATTAAGAATGAGAGTAATATTTGTCTATGGGTATAAGTGCATTTATAAGGCAGAGTGGCACTGGGTCAATTTAGCTGAACAGCAGTAAATTACAGTAGGGTCTAGGAGCTCCTTATCCATGGATTTCTAACAAGGTTTATAGTCCCAGGTATGAAATTTATCTTGTTCATTCAAGAAAACTCTTGGTTGATCCTATAACAGGTATACTAATATTACACATAGCAGTGGGTATATCTTGCATGGGAGGTTGTTACTATAATTTGCAGAAATCTTAACAGGTAAGATCACTGATGCCTTTACTCAACAAGTACCTGCATTGTACATTTCTTCCAACAGGGGAGAAGCTTACATCTCAGTTCAAACTTGAAATCTCTGTATCTTCAGTAATAGGATCTTATTAACTTGTTCTAGTGAGTAGCCAAAAGGAATGGAAAGAAGTTATATTGTTCTGGAAGCATTTAACAAATCATATGGAGGTAACTGATTCTAAGCGCTGAGATTTAGTTTACTAAATGTTGCTGAGTGCAACATTATTCAGTTCATGCAGATTATCACCCTTTTAACTCTCATATTTTTAGTTAAATTTCCAAGTAGTAGGTTTCCTTATGGCTTTTTCATGTGCCCTTTGTTTTGGTTAGTGTTCCAGTTTTGCCCCCCTTAATTCCCACATTCTCTACCTCTGCTTTATCCCAACCCAAAACACAAGTATCTATCTTCTATTTTCAAAACTAGTATACACCTGAAGATCAGAGACTGGAATCAACACTGGGTTGTTTGTGAATGCCATGTATTTTCTCCTGATTAATAAACTAGCAATATATATTTGTTCATTTAGCAATTGTACTTTCTTCCTATCTCCCAACCCCACCATTTATGTTCTGTGACTATTGTGTGGAAACCTTATTAGCTGAAGTTTATGCTTCCAATCACTATGTGAGTTAACAAAAGAGAAAAACTCCATGTGACAAATAGATGGGCCATCTCATGGTTTCTCATCTGCCATATAATCATTGAGATACTATAGAACATATTTTTCTTAATTTACAGCTTACTCCCTACCAGCTTTTATATCAAAGTCTATTGTTCCATTTCTTCTTCTATTGTGAAGTATTGGAGTGCAAGTCTCATAGTTATCTTTCTGAGCTCTTAGAAGAGCTCTTGCTGTAATCAGTCAGGTCCTGTGAAGATACAGTTGGTTTAGGAAGACTTAATGAGGAGATATTGTAAATCTAGACCAAGAAGTTACAGCAAAAGCTTGAATAGTCTTGGAGTAGGAAATAAGACATTAATCTGCAGTAACAAGTGACTTGAACAGCAAAAAAAAAAAAAAAAAAAAATGCAGTCTCAGAATTCTGTAGGCTGAAAGTCTGAAATATTACCAGGGTTCATTCATTTCTTCACTTACAACACTTACAAATGTCTTACTTACTTAATGGTCCTCCTATGGTCTTGCTTCATTATATATGTCTGTATCCTAATCTCTTTTTCTAGTGACTTCAGTCATTTAAGATTAAGGTTCATTTACATAACCTCCTTTCACTACAATGAGCTCTTCAGCAACCCTGGTGTAGGGAAATTCTGAAGTACTATAAATTGGACATCAATATAAAATTTTGGATGGGAATGACAAAATCTGAATTAACTACTGATAGTTAAGTTCACAGAGTAAAAACAAAATCACATGTACATTCACATGTATGCTGAAAATCTAGGGCAGATAAAGCTCAAGACCAACCAGGAGTTTATCACTAAGGAAGAAAATATTTGGAAGGACCCAGCAAAAGGGCCTTGCAAGCATTTGCAGGATAGTTATCTCCAAAAAGATTTTAGGCTTTCACTTGGAAATCATAATAGATTGTTAAAATGAGTTTTGAGATTGTATTTTACATAGGTAAATTATTCATTTAAAGCTGTATATTTTAAAAGATATAACCACTTCGTGTAATTTTATAATTTACCACTTATAAAATTATATGAATATTAATCTAGGAATTGTAACTAATTTTATATACCAGTCCTATACTCTTGAAAAGTTTTTAATGAGTCTTTGCACTTACATTTAGTTTCTATGTGAAAGCTATGTAAAGCTACAGTATTTCAGACAACATTTCCTCCCATTCTAGTAATAGTTTAAGATAAAAATCACTTCATGATCAAAAAGCTAACAAGTGATTTGAGAAAGTGGATAAAGGGAGTCCTTGCAAACTCTTGGCAAGAATGTAATTTAGTACAGTCATTATGTAAATTAGTATGGAGGTTCCTCAAAACACTAAAAGTAATACTACTGTATGATCTAGTCACTTTATATGCCTGAGCACACATCCAAAGGAAATGAAATCAGTATGCTAAAGAGACATTTGCAATCTCATGTTGATTGAAGGATTTTAAAACTATTTCTATGCTTATAAAATACTTCCCAATGATTTGTGTATATAACAAAATTCAATTTTACGGGCTACCTGTTCATCACATATGAAATGTGAACACATTTTTTGCCCTGTATTACATGAGCTTTATCTAGTTCACATTGCCTGAGTGATTGTGTGTGACTCCTAAGAAATAATGTCTGCTTGTTCCACATTGCTGAGAGATCATCCTTGTGGATTTGCCTTTCTAGTCTGCTTCTTGTTTATTTTCATGAAGCAATTTACTACTATCTAAGCTGCCAAGGCTCTTTTTTTCTCTACTTCTGGTGGCATGCTTTTTACCTTGATGTCAATCCTCAGGGACAAGGGTCAGAGTTGGAGAAGTCAGCAAACAAGCTTCACAGACTCACAAAGATTCCTTTCCCACCCACCACAACCCTGGAAGTCATACTTAAGAGTTAAGCAAAATAAAATATGTCATGCTAAAATGGAGATGACTTTCAACAGAAAGAATTTTCTATTTCCTTTTCCTGTCACTGTACTCCTTCTATGGATTCCTAGCTATTCTATCCTCATAGCTTAAACATCAATCACAATTCAGAAGAACCAACACTAGCTACCTTGATTTAATCAGTGCATTTTGTTTACATATATTGAACTAGCACAGTTCATCCTATAAATATGTATAAAATTTTACATGCTCATCCATTTTTTTAATTTAAAAATAGCAAAAATGGTGCATGACCTTGATTGAGTGAAAACAACATCAGCAATAAGTGAAGCATGCCTGGGCAAGCTCTGGTTGTGAGTTAGTTCTAGCCAACCTCTTGACTGAAGGCTAACTGAACTGTCGTCATATCACTTATGTGTCTGTCTGTTAGCCATGCCTTTTCTGGCAGTTTAGAAGAATACATAGAGGCTGATTGACTTCAGATATTCAATTACTGGCACTCTGGACCTGATTATATAACATAGTTTCAACTGTATATATTATTGTGTATAAGCTAGCATGCAAACAGTAGTATAACTTTAATCCTAAATGCTTTCACAATTTGCAGATATTTAGGTAACTTTGTCAAATAAATGAAGTCAGTATTTTTTAATTTAATTTAATTTATTTATTTTTTTTACTTACTCACTTTACATTTCTCTCATTGCCCCACTCCGGGTCACCCCATCCCACATTCCTTTCCCCATTCCCACAGCTCCTTCTCCTCTGAGCAGGTGCCCCACCCCTAGGTAATCCACCCCTGGCACTTCAAGCCCCTGCAAGTCTAGGTGCTTCCTCTCCCACTGAGCCAGACAAGGCAGCTCAGCTAGTAGAACATATCCTACATACAGGCAACAGCTTTTGCGGTAGCCCCCATCCCAGTTGTTCACAATCCACATGAAGGTCAAGTTGCACATCGGCTACATATGAGCATGTTCTCTGATGGGTGGTTCAGACTCTGAGAGCTCCAAGGGCCCAGGTTAATTGACTCTATTGGTCTTTGGAGTTTCTGTTCCCTTTGGGGCCCACAATCCTTCCTTCTATTCCTCTGTAAGTCTTCAAGCTCCATTCACTGTTTAGCTGTAGGTGTCTGTATCTGTCTAAGTCAACTGCTCGGTGGAGCCTCACAGAGGACAACAAGCTCCAGTCTGCAAGCACAGCAGAGTATCATTAATAGTGTTAAGGATTGGTGCTTGCCCATTAGATGGGTCTCAAAGTGGGCTGGTTATTGGACGGTCATTCCCTCAATCTCTTTGCTCCATTTTCTGCATTATTGTAGATAGGATGAATTTGAGGTTGAAAGTTTTGTGGGTAGGTTGATGTCTCTATTGCTCCACTAGGGTTCCTGCCTGGCCACAGGAGGTGGTCTCTTCTGGTTCCATATCTTCAATTCAGTGAGTCACAGCTAAGATTACTCCCACTGACTTTGGATGCTTCCTTTATCCCAGGTCTCTGTCTCATCCTGGAGATGTCCCCCATCTCCTCACTCCCATCAGTTACAGATTTCCATAGCCATCTACCCATCCCTCCTGTTTTCCCCCCACACCTGATCCTGAAACCTCCATTTCCCTCTACATACTCCTTCTTCCCAGTTCCCTCCCCTCCATCTGTCTCTTCTGACTATTTTATGCCCCCTTCTAAGTGAGATTCAAGCTTTCTTGCTTGGGCCTTCCTTCTTGTTTAGTTTCCTTGGGTCTGTGCAGTAAAGTCAATATTTTTTAGCTCTTTTATGCATTGTGGTAAGTACTCAAAAGAGCAACTTTAAAGAGAGATTTATGTGGCTTACAGTTTAAGTATATAGTCAACTTGTTTCATAGCTTTGGGCCTTTGTTGACGTAGACAAGATGATTATTGGAGCACAGTAGAGAAAAGAGGGCTACCTTTTCTCCAGTCCCCAAAATAATGTCACTAGATGAGGAACAAACTTTTATTTTCTGAGTCTCTGATAGATATTTCGTATTCAATTCATAAAAGTATATTTATAGGATAAAGTGTTGGAAATGCTTAAGGATTATAAAAATAGCATAAATTATTTTTTGGTAAATGTTTTATAGTAAAAACATATCTTCAACACGTGCTATTGTGGCTTAGACAATTCTTCTTTACAGCAGTACTGGATTTTTTAATAAATGGTGTTAGAGTATCCAAGTGAGAATAAGTGAGTTTGTTTTATATTATGATTTTTTGTTGCGTTCTTTCTGCTTAATCTTCCATAGACTCAAAGAAGAGGAACAGAATACAAATTTCTGGCTTTGAACTGTTGATAAAACTGAGAAACACTGCTCATGTGTTAAAATGCTGCTGAATAGCAGGGAGAAAAACTACAGGTGCTTGCTTGGCATAATCTGTACTCTGTGTTTATTTATCTCTGTATTTTCTGATTGGGAGCAAGATTTGGTAACTGAGCTGGTAGCTGCCCCTCCTGGCTCCATATCACTTTCTCATTATGAGCATTCCCTTTTACTGCCCACTAGCCTTATGTGGTAGATTAAAAACTGGATCAAGATGGAGGGAAGACTACACAGAGGGAGAGAAAGCAATGACTAAAGATAGGAAGAGAACACAGGTAGTAGTGGCTTTGGCATATTGTTACTAGGCAACAGAAATAGTGAGTGGGAGAAGACGGGGAAAAGAGGAAATACAGGAGTTGTAAAGAAGATATAAGAGATGGGAGAAGAGAGCGCAAAGGGAAGAGAGAATGGGAACAGAAGGAGGAGGAAGGAAGAAAAATCTAGTAGGGACAAGAATCAATGGAGAAACTGAGTCAGAAGAATGATTGGGTCCCTATAATCAGTCACTTCTATGGATGTAACTAACCACTTGAGCTGCTTAGTGACATAGAGGAGTGCTCTAATTCTTCTGAAATCATTTACCTAACTACCATATATGTCCACACACCATCGCAAAGAACCTTTATAACCATAGCAGAAACATAAATGTCAGCGTTCCATTAGGAAGCATGATGAACTGATGAGTTTCATAATAAAAGACAAAGGCAATGAATCCCAAAACCTATTCATAGCTTTGAAAATGCTACCACATATATGAAGCCAAGCAAGAGGTAGTGTGTGAGTCTGAGTGTGGACAGCAATAGGAAGTAATGATAAACAGAAAGACAGCTTGGCTTGAATTCTAGCTGCATGTGGAGTTAAAGGCTCTGCTACAGAGATGAATTCCAAAACTATGCTGTTTTTCAAAAACAGCTAGAAATTATAACTGTTTGTGAGTTCTAGGTTTTAAAGAAAAGGACAAATGACTTAAAAAAAAAAAAGAATAACTAGTCTGAGGTAATTAGTTGGATTCAATAATGTTATATACATACACAAGTAACAACAGGCTGGTGTGTGTGTGCACATACTAGCATACATTCATATTTATGCATGTTGCATACACTGGGTGTCCACATGTCTTCATCTGTCTAAACGTGGAAGCTAGAACAGCAATATGCTTACTGTCTTCCTCCATCACTTTCTTTCTTATTTTCTGAAGATAGTGTCTCTCACTGAACAGAAAACACTATTTTGAGTAAGCTGGGTGGCAGGGAACTCTTGAGATCCCCTGACTCTGCCGCCACCAATTCTGAAGTTACAGGCACGCATCTCCAGGAGTAACTTTTTAAGTTATTATTAGGGATTTGAAATCAGGTCATCATGATTGCATAGCAAGTGCTTTTTCTTAATGAGCCAACTCCACAGACCTAAGAGGCTGATTTTTGATAACCTTCTCACAGTGACAGTTTCTTCGGGACATAGACTAGACCAGTAATCTTTTTTCAGAGCTTGTTTTGTTTGTTTAGTTTTAAGATTGTAATTTAATTACAACCTTCCCTTTCCTCCCATCAAACCCTCCTACCTACCCCTTCCAAATATTCTTCAAATCATGGTCTCTTTTTTATTATTGTTATTGTATGCATATATGCATTCGTCTTATTATCTATCCACAAATATAACCTATTGAGTTCATATACTGTTATTTATGTATATTTTTTTTAGAGCTGATCATTTTTCCCTCCACAAAAATTGGCCTGGATATTAGTTTATGACATGAATGAAATTTTACTGTTGTTTTGTCTTTCACTATTTCTTCTCTGTAAGCTTTCAAAATCTAAATCTGCAATGTATTCAGTGATAAGTTGGGATACAGACAACTTGAGAGACACTAAAATTAACAGTTGTCATTTTCTATCCCAAATCTCTTTGTTTTATTTCCTGTTTTTGTAACAGTTTGAGACGACTGGGTATGGATCAAGAATCAGAGCTCTACTTCCCATGTAAGGATTTCATTTGACATTAGGAAAATCCTCTTATCTCAGCAGAATTTCTAAGTTTGATGCCACATACCTCAATTATTTTGTTATCCTCTAACTTAATCTATAAGAATTCTTCTTAACTAACAAAGAGCTGAAGGGGGTCTGCAAACATATAGGAGGAACAACAATATGAACTAACCAGTACCCCCCAGAGCTAGTGTCTCTAGCTGCATATATAGCAGAAGATGGCCTAGTTGGCCATCATTGAGAGGAGAGGTCCTTAGTCTTGTGAAGATTGTATGCCCCTGTACAGGGGAATGCCAGGAAGTGGAAGTGGGTGGGTTGGGCAACAGGGCAGGGAGGGTATAGGGGGCTTTGGGGATAGCATTTGAAATATAAATAAAGAAAATATCTAATAGTAATAAAAAAACCAATATACTCGTTTTCTAGGGAAAGTCAGTAATAGCCTAGTTTTACACTTATACGCAAGTATGCAAACACATGGAATAGATATCTAGGGAGTTTTGCTTCTAGAGTGGCATCTCTTAATGAGTAAAATTCACCTAATTTCCTTAGTTCACACACATTTCAAATACTAGAGAACTTTTGCAATATAATGTATGTTATAGTGTATATTTATCTTTATTTGAAGTTGACCATGAAAGTGTTCAGAATGAATGATAATGGGCAGAAGAGAGGTAGTAAGTAAGCCCAGAGACTGTGGCTAGATGATGGTCTTTGGATTTGTACATTTCCTCATATCACTTATACTATTCTATTCCAGGGACTACAGAGGGATAGCACACTACAAAATATGCCCTTGCTAGCCAGAAGAGGTTGGGGAAAGATGTCAGATGAAAGTGGGAACCATGAAATGTAACTGAAAAATAGATATGCTTGTAAAATCACTCATCTGAAATACTGAACAACTTTTAGACTGCTAACTTTAGGGAGTTGTAGAGAAGTAAGATAAAGTTACTGAATTTAACAAAAATTGCAATTTAGAAGTATTGGAAGTTCTTAAGTATAAGGGGACTACAAAACCGTCAGTGTCTTAATGACTCATCCTGCTGGGCTTCAGGGCTTCACATCCTAAAATATGACTGTCAACTAATTTCTGTTCCTGCTCTCAGAATCTTGTAGAATATTCTCACTTCATCCTACAATTGCTTCAAGTAGCATCATCTCCACATTATATTCAGGGGGCATAGTTTCAAGAGGTTTTATGTTCATCCAATAATTCCAGGCAGGAGCAGCCAGAAATGGAGCTTATAATTGCTTTGCACATCTCTAGAACATTCCAAGCTATGTATAGGAGCAGATAACCCCATATTCATCCCAGAAAATACTTTTGGCACTACACTTTAAATCTTTTCATTTTGAATTTATGTGTTTGTTTGCTTTCTTGTATATGAGTGTTTGTGCATGACAGGCCCATATGGTGGAGGACAGAGAATACCTAGCAGGAATGTTTCCTACATTCGAACTTTTGGATCCTGGACTCTATGTAACTCAAGTTCTCAGAGTTGGCAGCAAGTACATTTACCCACTGAATTATCTTGATTTTCTCTATTTTTCAAGAAAAAATGACTTATGAATTTAAAAAATCAAATACCTTTCACATCAAAACAAAAGCATATATCTGTACTTTGGCACAAATATGAATAAAAATATACATTCTAAATATGAAAAAGTAGACACTCTAAAGATTTAGAACTAAGTGTTCTTATTTATTCCTTTATCAGTTTTTATCATAGTCTGATTCAAATTTAAGTTGTATCAAAACTACCTTAGATCCCTATCAAACACTAACTCTACCCCAAAACTGTTTTACCAATGTCTGTATAGTAGGATATTAGAATACACCTTTTAACAATTTTGCAGAAGATACAGTGAAATTCACTAACCAAGATCTGAAAACAACAGTTTGATTATGGAAAGTGCATATTTTATGACTTTATGTTTAATTGTAGAATAGAAGTGAAAGTTAAAAGAAAGGTAAATAAAGCCAGTTGAGAACTCCCCCAAATTCTAGCTCCTTCATATAATTGACTATGTTACAGAAATCAAGAACATCTAGATTCCTTATTGCTGTTATTCTTATTAGATACAATTAAAAGTAAAGGAACACCTGGGTTATAAATAAAAAAAAAAAACATACTTTAGATAACAGAGTGGAAGAGTGTTAATATTAAAGAAACAAAGCTTGAAACATCTAAGATTAGAGAAAACTAAAGGAAAACAGAGGAAACAGAATATTTAATTTAGCCCTTCATAGAAGAATCAAGTTAAAATAATTACAAAAATTGGTTATAGGGACAGTTTAGGAAGTGAAAAAATATGGATCATAAAATCAGCTGACAGCTGACATATGCTAGGACATGTAGGCACAGAGTAAGAAGGAAGTAGTTCAACTCCTGCCAGTCACAGGAGGAGATTTTCAGGCTTTAGATACATTTCAACCTCACTCTTGCTCAGGACTGGCTCCCTCATTCACTTGGCTTTTTGGCTCCATACCCTAGTACCGTACATGCTACAGCTAGGTTATACCTTCTGAAGGTCCCATAACTTCCCCCCAAAGTGCAAACAACTAGAGATAAGTGTTCAAACTCTTGAGTCAATGAGAGGCATTACTCATTCAAACCACCACAGTGGCCAATAGGACAGAGAGCCTCAGTGTGTTTCCTGATTATATATTTGGAGATGAATAGAAATGATGGGGTGCTTAGAGAAAAACAGGGATTAGGGTTAGGGTTAGGGTTTTTATTTTCTTTTTCTTTTTGTTTTATTATTTTATTAGATATTTTCTTCATTAACATTTCAAATGCTATCCTGAATGTCCCCTATACCTCCCCACCCTGCTCCCCTGCCCACTCACTCCCACTTCTTGGCTCTGGTGTTCCCCTGTATGGGACATATAAAGTTTGCAAGACCAAGGGGCCTCTGTTCTCAATGATGGCTGACCATGCCATCTTCTGCTATATATGCAGCTAGAGACATGAGCTCTGGGGGTACTGATTAGTTCATATTGTTGTCCCACCTATAGGGTTGCACATCCCTTCAGTTCCTTGGGTAATTTCTCTAGCTCCTCCATTGGGTTCTATCCTATAGATGACTGTGGGCATCCACTTCTACATTTGCCAGGCACTGGCATAGCCTCACAAGAGATAGCTATATCGGTGTCCTTTCAGCAAGTTCTTGTTGGCATATGCAATAATGTCTGTGTTTAGTGGCTTATTACGGGATGGACCCCCGGGTGGGGCAGTCTCTGGGTTGTCCATCCTTTCATCTTAGCTCCAAACTTTGTCTCTGCCACTTCTTTCATGGGTATTTTATTCCCTATTTTGGGGAGGAATGAAGTATCCACATGTTGGTCTTCCTTTTTCTTGATTTTCTTGAGTTTTGGAGATTGTATCTTGGGAAATCTAGGTTTAAGACAGGGATTTCTTAAGGAAGAAAATGATATTTCAAACACTAGTGTTTGATGTTGAACTAAATTGTGCACATTCTGCACATGACAAGTATAATGCAGCGTGAAGAGAATTATAAACCATAGAGATCTGTGACTTCTGGTAACTGAAAACCCTAAAAGAAGATATTTGTGAGACAAAATAAAGTTAGACATATGTCCTCTTGAAGGGGGGAAAGAAGAGCACCTCATATTAAATAGCAAGAAAAATGCTTACAGTCAAAATGCACAGACAACAACAATGGGACTTGACCTCCTCATGTCAGAAAGCATCCTGTGCAAAGAGGAGTAAATGAGTATTCCAGAGCACCCTGGCTAGGGCTGCTGATACTTCCAGAGCTGAAACACTCAGCCTTTGCTTAGTGTGGCCAACACAAAATGGAATTATGAGAAAAATGTGCTCTAAATAAATTTAATTAAATGTCTGCTTCTCTTCCTCCTCTTTCTCTGAGAACAACATGCCTTAGGTTTCTAATAACTTAACCCAGGTCACAGATCTCTGTGCTTTCTAACTCCCCTACATCACACTGTGTCCTATTAGATTGTGGATTTGGGTATTGAACTTGATCAAAGTCAAAGTAAAGAAAGGAGGCAAGCATATAACATTCAAGTCACATTTAAGAAATCAATTTTGTCTCTCTGAAAACCCTTTTAATAAGTTAATTAATCACAGCATTCTGTCTAAAGATTGCTGTTTTTTCTTTTACTAGCAGATAGCTCAGAATTTTCCTTGGAGTTTCCTTACACATGTGTATTAGTTTACACAGGGTGGGTAATAATTGCAGTCCCCTCCCCAATTAATTTTTCCATTCAGAGTTTTAATTGCCAACTAGTTGCTCTAATCCAACAGAGGCAAATCAGAAGTCAGACATTTTAGCAACTTTAACTGGGTGGTTTGCTGAAAACGATAAAGCACAAGATCCCTATACTCTATGCCAGGCTAGCAGAACCACCCTGGTGATATGAAAAGAAGAAAAATCAACTAGGCCCAACTAGATATTTCCTGTGTTTAAACTTCTTGGTGTGGAGAGGTGAGTAATGTGGTGAAGGGACAGAAAATCCATTAACAGATCCACATCATGTGGGCGGCAGTACATAGGCAGTGGAAAGTGTGTGTGGATTGATGCTGTGAGGTGGGGAGTGCAGACTGAAGAGAGCACACTGTGTCTCAGGATGAAACACAGACTGGCATGCTTTGAGAAGCCATGAGACAGCCGAAAGCACAGTTTGTTTCTACCGAAGACCACATCCAGGAGCTGGAGCTGCTCTGTTCTTCAAGAGATAGAACTCAGTAGGAAAGCAGATGAGTAAATCTGCAACTAAAATACAGAATATGGGGCCAGACGATAGCTCTGAGCAAAGTGCTTGCCACTCACTGACAACCTAAATTCAATGCCTGGAACTCACAGGGTTGGAGGCAGCAATCTTGAGAAAGAATTCTGTGATTAGTTAACTTCTTATTTCCTGAGTTAATTTGTTATTTTTTCCATGTGTATGTGGCATGTGTTTCACCCTTCTTCCTCTACAAGTAAATGAACAAATGTGAAAACATTAGCTGGAGTCCTGACACCTTTGAAATATTATTATAAAACAGAACAAAGGGATATTCCCTACTTTCTACTACATTACTCTGTAATATGTAATTCAAAAGACACATCAACTTCATATCTGTGTTTTATATATGTAGAGAAGAGAGATGTGCTTACATTGAGAATATGATGACTATGCTCATTCAACATGCATAGAAAGCATGTCCAGCAGGCACTACAAAAGGAGAAAGCCTATTGGCAGATGTAATCTCTATTTCTATACTATCTAGACAACAGCTTGAATAAAGCTTGAATTTACCCCATCTGATGCCTGTTCTCTAAAAGGGTGGTTAGAGCCCAGTCTAAACCTTTCGTGTCTCAGGACGTTGATTGTCATAGCCCACAGTTACATGAATAACCATTAAATTACAACACTTGTCTTAAGGACTGTGTAGGTTTTTAAAGATTGTGTTTTTCCTAGAACACAAGTATGCTCATGGTGTCTGCTAGTCTCACATAGTATGGTAACCTGACCACCACCATTTAATAAATCCTAGGGGATGCCTATATTTCAGGAAATCTCAAAAGAAGGAAAGAAACCAAGAAAGGAAAACAAACACTAAAGAACAAAAAAAGAAAAAATAGAAAAGAAAAGAAAAGAAACGAAAAGAAACAAAACGAAAAGAAAAGAAAAGAAAAGAAAAGAAAAGAAAAGAAAAGAAAAGAAAAGAAAAGAAAGCCAGAGGCTGAAGTTTAAGTGTGAGTGTGGGCTGCTTAGGTAGCTCCAGGCAACAAGCCTGATCAACAGATAAATCCTTACCTAAGGAAATAATAAAGCATGTCAGGGCAGAATAAAAGTCAAGGGGAGTAGAGGAGAGGTGTGGAGAGAAAAATGTTAGGGAATTTTATTTCTAGTTTGTTTATATAAATACCCATTTTATTAGCAGCATATATCTCCATTTCTCATTCAGATACTTTCTAATATAAACCAATTGATGTTTAAGAAACTTTAAGCCTCTCTAATTTTCTATGAAACTTATTTCATATACATATCAACTACAGACAAGAAAGAAAGAAAGAAAGAAAGAAAGAAAGAAAGAAAGAAAGAAAGAAAGAAAGAAAGAAAGAAAGAAAGAAAGAAAATCAAATTTGGAGTTTTAAAAAGAGACCTTAACTCCTGGGAATCACTTGCTGGCACATGACTTCAAATTGAACAAGTTCCTTAGATTTTAACATGAGAGACCTCTGGGGTAAGAGGGTAGAGTATCCTCCATAGTGTTTATTTTGGTAATTTAATGTAAAAATACAAAGAATCTGTGTCAGATCACTGCCATTTCTATAAATATTAGTTCTCGATGCATCTCTACTTTTCCTGCTTAGAACTGACTGCTAAACATTGATATAGACACTTGTATATTCATGTAGTCTTTGCAGTGTTCAGACATAGTTCCTGATGCTGAGGATATGACAATAAAATAATCTATCTTGCCTTGAAGTCATGTGTGTGTGTGTGTGTGTGTGTGTGTGTGTGTGTGTGTGTAGGGGTGCTCTGAAAATGTGTATTTTGAAAATATGCAAGCCCAATTTTAGTTAAAGCAAAGCTAAATCAAGTAGCAAGATTTTGGGGGAATAGGGGGAATAGAGGTATTTTAGAAATGACAACTAAGGGCACAAAAACTTAACTAGAATGGTAAGGGAACAGGAGTGGTAAGGAGGGAAAATGGGTGGAGTCAGACAGAGGGTGCACATGAGCAGTGCTTGGAGGTGGGACTATCATGCTGATCTTAGAAAGCCCTCAGATGTTCAGAGCATACCATAGCATCCCTGATCTGAAGGAACCTCAATGGTAAGGAGGAAAATAGAGAGACCTCTTCAGGGTATGTCCCTCCTCCCCTGGTTTCTTCCACTACCTTAGAACATGCATATCCATTCTGTGCTGTGATGAACTGCAGAAGAAAAAAAAAAAAAAAACCTTCATTGTCTAAAGGAGAAAAACAAAGAGAAACAATAACAGCAACAGAAAGAGAGAGAGAGAGAGAGAGAGAGAGAGAGAGAGAGAGAGAGAGAAAGAGATTGAGCATATGCGCTACTACACACACACACACACACACACACACACACACACACACACACACACACAAGTGAATGTGCTCTTTGAACCCCTTTATTTAATGTCATCATGGCCATTGCAATTCTGGGATGAGACTACATTCCTGGTAAGCAAAAATGCAGTAAAGACTTTATGCTACACATTGACCTCTGAATAACTCCATTTAAAAAGACAATGTAGATTGACTTGCTTAGACAAAACTTGGATCCTGGTATACTTCACAAGCACCTGATAGGAAAATCATGAAGTCAGTAGCAATATTTCCAGCTGTTAAGGCACTATGCATAACAGCCTCTGAAAGACAGAAAGCAAGCAAAAGAACTCAGAAAGTTTGTCACTCCACAATCATGTATGCTGTCCCACTCTGTGTTCATATTCAACTAGCAACCGTAAGGAGCCATACCCACCAAGAAGCTGGGAAAGCAAATTATTCATCCCTACCTGAACATCAAAGAACATGTATGGTTCCACATTTCCATATGTGGAAACTAAATAGTCAAGGAGATTCCCCCCTTATTGCTCACTACCAGATGGGAAACAAGTGCCAAGACCAAAATTTGAAGACAGATGAACTGGCTTCCACAGCCTGTGCCTTTGGTTTCTTACACTGTGGCAACAGGGTAGTGCAGGAATACACACAACCAGGACATCTTACTTATTGAAAGACATACTACTTTAAAATTATCTAAAATATTATTAGAAATTTCTTTCTTACATTTTATCTTTTCACTATTCACAGGCCATGCATTACTGAGAGACAAGGTGTCGATTCTCCTTTCATAAACATAATAGTCAAACCAAACTGCCAGTGTAACATATCAGATAAGCCAAATTACCTAGGCCAATAAATATGAGCATATTAAAATATTTTTGGTACCATGTTCAGGTTATCTGTTTAAACACAAATGATTTGTAGCTTCAGGTCAGGTAATTTACTATTTTATGTACTGTTTATGTTGAGTGAGGGTTTTGTTTTTTTTTTTCATTCAAAGAAACAACTAAGAAGTATTTCAGAGTAGAATTCATATTAACTAAGGCACAGAATTCATCTCAAAATATATCAGAGGCACATTTTACCCTTAAATCTTTTTTCTTTAAGATGGTTTTTGGTCCCTAAGATAGATTGTTCTGGTAAGGCCTCCTAGGTCTCTGAGTTTGTAGTTGTTTATTATAGCAAAGCTGTGCTCAATTTCTAAATGAGTTGTTGCTGATACATACAAATGACATCTTTGTGTGTCTGAACCTCAAATTTCAGTCCCTTCTGCAGGGTCTGGCCTTTCCAACGTTATTGTAAATATTATATAAAGAGGTAAATAGGGGAGCTGTTTCAGGTCTAAGGGGCCAGGGACAAAGCCTAGGGAGATACTTAGTAAGTATAGTGTTTGCTGTGCAAGTAAGCATGAAAATGCAAGCTTGGAACTTCATCATCCTCACAAAAATGTGACTTGGTAGTACATACGCATAACTCCAGAGCTGGAGGGACTCAGAGACAGATGGATTCCAGGAGCCCCCTGGCCAGACAGTCTAGCTGACACAGTAAAGCCAAGGTTTAGAGACAGACTCTATCTCAAAAAATAAAATGGAGAACAACTGAGGGTGACAGATGATGTCATTGTCTGGCCTACACACACACACACACACACAC
>NC_034597.1:110837912-110843771 GCF_900095145.1 Mus pahari | reverse complement strand
TGAGAAAAGTGCAAAAGTGTACAGATAAGGAAGTAAAGCAGACTGCTGGACTAGGCTTGCTCTAATAAGCCATCCTCACAGGAGAACCATCATGAAGTGACACCATGGTGTTTCTGAGAACCTGGGTGGCAAGAGCAAGAGAAAAGCACTTGGGTGGTGTCTTGATCAGGGTTTCTATTCCTGCACAAAACATCATGACCAAGAAGGAAGTTGGGGAGGAAAGGGTTTATTCAGCTTACATTTTCACATTGCTGTTCATCACTAAAGGAAGTCAAGACTGGAAATCAACCAGGTTAAGAAGCAGGAGCTGATGCAAAGGCCACGGAGAGATGTTTCTTACTGGCTTGCTTCCCCTGGCTTGCTCAGATTGCTTTCTTATAGAACCCAAGACTACCAACCTAGAGATGGTACCACTTACAAGGGGCCCTCCCCGTTTGACCACTAATTGAGAAAATGCCTTACAGCTGGATCTCATGGAGGCATTTCCTCACCTGAAGCTCCTTTCTTTGTGATAACTCCAGATTGTGTCAAGTTGATACAAAACCAGCCAGTACTGGTGGTATAAGGCATGTTTAGATGAGAAAAGTGTAAGTAATATTTCATAGTAAGGATCAACAGAGCTGAACTCTGAGCATGGATGCAGGTAGACAATTCCAATTAGATAGAAAAACATGACAACTACATCTCTGTAAATCATCTGGCAGCCTGGAAATCGCTCCATTTACCAAAACAAGAATCATAACCATTTGATTTATAAGCTACTCTCAACATGAGCTCAAGGACATGCTTCCCTCCACATGTCTAATCACAATTTCATTGCATCAGACATGCAGAAATTTCTCCTCGGGTGACTTAAAGGGCATTTGAGGTCAGAAGGAAATTAAAAATCAATCTCTCTCACTCTTCTCCCTTTCTCTCTCACCTAGAGATTACTCTAACATTTTAGATTCAAAACTTTCTCCTGCACATAGAATATAATTAATGTAATTGAAAGAGATTTGAGTCCCAGATGTTTATGCATTTGTGATCCCAAAGGCCTCCCTGGGGGAGCCATTCTCATTTGCAGTTAGAGACACAATGGAAAGGCAGCCTCAGAGAAAGCAAACAATGTCACTTGAATTCAGATGTCAATCCAGGCTTTTGGTGACAGCCCTGGAGTGTAACACAGTTACACTATGTCTCACATCAATTTCTCAGTTTTGCCAATTACGATGCTGCAAAGACTGTCTTACAAAAGCTGACATCTTAATGAATGACCAGTCTTGATTTTCCCTCCCCTTTTCAGGGGTGGCAGAACAAAACATTTTTATAACAAAGGCAATTTCTACTACCTGCAGTGTAGAGAAGCCTAGGTAAGAGCAGGTTGCCCTGAGCCAGGAATTTGGCAGTCAGAGAAAGGATGTGACAGACACTGAATATGTTACTATTGTCTCAACTCCTAATGGCAGCATCATGTGGAATAAAGACTTCCATAAATAAATTTAGAAGGGCAAGGACGTTCAGGCTTTTAACAAAGCCTGGAAATGCATATCTTTCCTCCTTTTGAAATGTGTGCAGAGGTTACACAATTAAGATCTTTGGAATGGGTTTAGGTGGTAAATATGGAGTATTCATAAAGATTAATGATCTTGCAACAGAGGCTTGAGAGACATCTCATGAGCCTTTCATGAGAAGGAACTTTCTGTGAACCAGAAACTACCACCAAAACAGAGCCCTTCAGACCTTGATCTTAGACTTCTCAGCCACCAGACCTGTGAAGAATTATTGTTTAAAATGTCAGAAATGATCAAAGAGCCCCCAAATGTAGCTTTAAAACTGGTGCATGTGACCCAACCACACACAGAATTATGTCATTAGAGGTGTAGGTTTTGTTCAGTGGCAGAGATTCTCCTGTAAATCCATCCCAGGCTGAACAGATCAGCCCAGCTGTGCTACCAGCTGAGGTCAAGCATAGATCTTCATAAAATGGAAGGGGTTCATGTATTATCCTGGAATAGAAAACTGAGACTGGGCATTGCTGACATCAGGAGGAAATGAAGTCTGGTTGTTCCCCAGGGCTCCCTGAAGATTACCCTTAGCTTAAGGTCAAAGAAGGCTGTGATCATAACACTCCCCAACTTTCATCCTGTTGTCTCAAAATCCAAATGTCTTTCTAGAGACACTTTCTAAACTTTTATACCTTCACATCCTGAATGATTCTCTATAACTGCAGTTAGATAATAAACTTTCACTCAGAGAGAGAAAAAAAGCAATAAAGAGTGATGCCCTCAGATATTTGTTTTAGTGATAAAGGGAGGTGTAGAAGGACTGAGACACCTTTGCCAGGTCCCTGTGGATAATTTTCACCTATATTAAGAGAACCATTAAATGTTTCCTGCAAAATAGAAAATAGAATTCTAGAAGGTAGTCCCTGCTAACTCTGCTACATTTGGATTTTTAGGAAGTACAGTATCTAAAATTGAGAGAATTTATAAATATTCTGTAGATGTTTTCTTGACTATTCTAGTTCACAGGTATAATTGATAGCAATAAATATTTTAAAAGGGTAAAGTTGAGTTTACCTCTTGTCTACAGAACTGGGTTGTGCCAAATGAAAGCTCATTTGCACCATGGGAACCTCAATATTCTTGTTTTTCCAATTTCTTTTCACATTCATAGTCTTCTGGGTAACCCTTGAGGCGTAACTGCACCTTCCCAAGGAGCCCACGGAAGATGGGCATCCACTTCTTGCCTTTTTGTGTGTACACAAAGACAGATATACGACTCTAAAAGCATTTGTTTGTTCTTCCCTAAGATTGGTTGCTTAAAAGCAAGAGAAAAAAGAATGTGGTAACATACACATGGGCCAGAATTTATGAATTTCTCAGCTCCTCAAGGGAGTGTGCTTTCACCTTATGTAGAATGTGATATGAGTCCACTTAAATATAACAGTCATTTAAATTAAAAGAGCTTTTCCCTCTATCATTTTTTGAGCCAAGTTTATTTTTTTTTCCTTCTGAAACATTCACTTTTTTTCCTGCCCAGAAAGATTCCAAATGAATTTAAAGTTTTCAAAATCTCCGAAAGTTATCTTTCGGCTGTGGCAGTAAGTATACACACACACACATGCCAAAATAAAAATTAATGAATTAAGAACTGCCCTGTGGAACAATCCATAAATGTTTATTTTTACATGAATAAACTATCTGCACAAACTGATACTAAATTCACTACTGTATCTACTTTCTATATAGAGTTTTATGTAGTTTTCTATGTACATTTTTTAAGAAGGTAGAATGTGTAGACAATATGAATTATTGCTTAAATTCTACTTTTCTGTTTTTTAGATGTGAAAAGAGAAACAAATATATCTCCTTTGCAATCTCTTTTTTACTAAAAATGATTTATGGATATATAATTTTAGCAAATTTTTAATTATAGCTGTTTGTCTTTAAATCAGGATACAAAGTAGTAGGCTTTGTGACAGCATTTTCATGTGTGGATTTCATTGATCCCTGCCTTCCATCCTTCTGTCCTGTGTTCTGCCTCCTCTCACTTGTCCCTATCCCGCCTTTCACTTTCATATCACATTTATTTTATTGTCTGTTTAAAAATCTGTCTGCACTTCCTTAAGAGTTCCTTTTTACCTCCCATGGTCCCCTCTCTTGTTTAAAATATCCTTTCTCTGTCTGTGTCTGTTTTTCAGGGTTATATACACACTAGTCCTATTTAAGATTTTTAAAAACACATTAGAATCTTTTTAAAAAGTCTTACTCTACTTACTTATAATTATCAACTTGCATCTGGGCGTTACCTTTATGTTTAAAAATCCTGTCCTGTGCAATACAATATCCTTCTGTATTGGAGCTGCTATGCATAAACACTTTTATCAATAATAATGCCATTGTGGGAAGCTATGGGGTTGTGTTAGGTAGAACTTTAGAACCAGTAAGTTATCCTTCAGCCAAGAAAGCTATAACAAACACAAACTTAAGCAAGAGCACTGAGCTTGCTATGTACCAGATGAATGCCGAATTCTTTGTTTGTCATAGCTTTAATCTCAATAACTTTGAAAAATAGAGAAATATAGAGTGTGTCCTAATGCTGAAAGATTCATCCTTACACTGAGAACTGTATCCTACTCTGTTCCTTTGGAACACTATTAGAGTCATTACCATTTAAAAAATATTTGGAGAAAACTGTAATAATTGCCTAATCTTGATTTCCTAGGATAAGTTGCTCCAATTATTTAATCATTATGCCATGCCTATTATCAGCAGTGGTAGTTGTATACATGAATCTACAGTTCTTTAGCACTTCAAATTCATTTCCATGAGTCATTGTTTCCTTTCAGTTGTTTTTCTTATTTTTTTTTTTAATTTTAAGTTCTATTACTGAAACGAGTATTTTCTCACTAAGATAAGCTATATTCTTGGCTATCTCTTTTAGCTCTTTATTGTTTTTAAGATTTATTTTTATTTTTAATTACATGTATGTATATGTCTGTGTGTGTTTACATGAATATAGTGCCCATGGAGGTCAGAGGCATAGGATCTCCTGGAGCTAAACTTATAAGATGTTGTGAGCTACAATATGGGTGCTGTAAATTAAACTCAGTTCCTCTGTAAATGTAGTATATACTCTTAATCACTGAGTCATCTTTCTAGACCCTCACTTTTTATTATTAAGGCCAAGTCTCACTAAATTGTCATTGTTAGCTCAGGGCTTTGTGATCCATGTCACTCTTCCATAGGATCTCTTGAAAAGGATTACAGGCCTGGCAAATTTCTCTACTCCCCCCGCCTTGCTCCTCCACCACTACGTGTGTGTGTGTTTGTGTGTGTGTGCACGCACGTGCGCACGTGTGTGCGTGCAAACACACATCTTGATGAATGAGTATGGTCATATGTATACCACCACCATTCATACAGAGTTCCAAGGCATCTTTGAGTTTTGGTCCTCACTATCCACATTCATTGAGACAGGGTCTCTCTGCTGTTGGCTACTGTGTCTACCAGGTTAGCTTGCCATAAGTTTATAGAGATTCTCCTGTCTCTGTCTTCTATGTATCATAGGAGCATTAGAACTACAGATGTATACTACCATGCTTTGTTTTCCATGGCTTATAGAAATCTAAACTCAGGTTCTCATGGCTGCAAAGTAACTCTTTACCTATTGAAGCTCATTCACTTTCATTATTTTAAGAATATTTCCATATACTTACACAATGTCAACTCTATGTGCTTGAATTTATAAATGAGGAAACTGAGGCTCAGGCAAGAAAAGTCACATGGTTTAATAATTGGTTAAACAAGGACTTATTAGTTATTGCTTCTCGGCCTTTTGGCTAAGATCAAGTGTAGGACTTATTAACACACAATAACACACACTTATAAGTACAACACAAGATCTTAGGATATTGGAAAAGAACAATAAAAAAATGATGCTGCTTTCATTTACAAACCAAAGGCAGGCATTAGTTGTTTTAAATCACGATACATATTGTACAAATAATACAGCTGCCCCAGGATTAAGAGTTTGGCAGAAGACTGTCTCCCAAGGAAACTCAACAGATTTATAGTCTTCACTCTAGTGCCCCACCCCCACCCTACTTATATTGGTGAAGCCAATTTAGGTGTGCCTTGGTATAAGTTAAATTGACATAAACCCTTTTCAAGGTGGAAATTTCACTTACAGAAGGTTTATGTGGGTTTCAATCTAGTACTACCTCATTCTTTTTTTTAATTTATTTATTATTATTTTCTTTATTTACATTTCAAATGCTATCCCAAAAGTTCCCTATACCTCACCCCCGCCCCTGCTCCCCTACCCACCCACTCCCACTACTTGGCCCTGGCCTTACCCTATGCTAGGTCATAT
>NC_034597.1:110835636-110837901 GCF_900095145.1 Mus pahari | reverse complement strand
GTTGCCTCTGCAGATTATTCACTCACCTGCACAGTCTAGCCACTGAGGGACCCTGGACACAATATGACTCTCTCACCTGCTCTGTCGGACAGAACCCTCACAGGTGTCCACCTTTCCTCTGGAGAAGAAGGTGCCCAAATTTCTGGAGCCCGAAATAGAGTCTGTCCCAGTAGTTGGGTTGCTTCTGTCTGTCCTGAAGCTGTGTAGCTTCTGTGGTCCACACTCTTGTCAGTGCAGTCTGGAGCCCAGAAGCTACTTCACTTCTCCAGGCCACCCTCTCCCCGGCAGTGCACCGGAGCAAAGATGGCTCACCTTCTGGCTCAGGGCAGACACACCTCCTTGGGCAGGAAAGGTGCCAGGTGACTGGAACCAGAAAGGGGATCCTTCCCAGAAGCTGTGACGCCTCTCCAGCAGAGCACCAGAGCAAAGATCTTATCTATTTTTCTAATGTCCAAATTCTTTGTAAATACAATTTTGTTGAATCTCGGATGTCATTTTCAATTTTAATTTTTAGTCATATAAAGAAGCAATAAACAATAGCCCATTAATGTTTTTATTTTGGTTTTAGCCTATTTATTATGAAATAATAGATTTCTCAGGTCTGTATTAGAAAGGAATAAAAGGCCATTTTGTACCTTAACAATTAAAGTCTTAGGACATGTTAAAGTAACCTGTCACATGTGTCTAGTTTGTTGTTACCTTCTGTGTACCTATAGAGCTAGTATACTGATGAGCTACCCATGCAGATAAAATTGCCTAGGGTCTTGAAAATTCCTTGTTGGTAGAGAATTATGAAGAGCTGTATGAATTTGATCCAAAACATTCTCCTTCATTATAGATATGCTTAATAAGTACTTACAGATGTTGATCATTATAGATATGTCATACAATATTTCAAGAATTATGAGCACACTCTAAAATCTCAGATTAACTTAATATAATGTATTTGCAGTTTGAGAATGTTTTTGATGAACTCTTTTAAATTCATTTTCATGTAGTTTTTAATCCCTCTTCTCTTGTCTGCAATGTATTTGCACATTATGTTCTTCAACTGTTAATTATGTGTCATTTTTAGCAGGAAGGTAATATCTCAAAACAGTACAATACTTACTCAGGTACTACTCATGAGCTGTCTAGACAAGTGTGGGTTCCAACCTTGCTTTCTGAATTGGTAGAAATTTAAGAGCTTCTGATATAGTATCAAACTATTATGTTAAACCACTTAAGTATTTTAGGTTCATTTGATATTTTAGACTATATTTTCATAGTAATACTTTTTAATGTGTGATTAAAATTATTCTTCTATGCTCTGTGCTTTCAGAAACTGTATAAGAAAGAATGTATAGGAGTGCATGTTATCTTAATAATTAAAAGTTCTCAACTATGAGATTTTACAGTATAGCTAACAAAATGATTACAGGATATGCTTCTTAAAATATAGCATTTATTTTACTAGTCATTGAATAAAATGTAATTGGTCATAAATTATCCACTTAGGTTACAGAAAATGTGTTACCATTACACAATGGAATACTATTCAGCTTTAAAAACAATGAATTCATGAAATTCTTAGGCAAATGAATGGAAGTAGAAAATATCATCTTGAGTGAGGTAACCCAATCCCAAAAGAGAACACATGATATTCACTTACTGATAATTGGGTATTAGCTCAGAAATTCAGAATACCCAAGATACAATTTGCAAAACACATGAAACTCAAGAAGAAGGAAGACCAAAGTGTGGATACTTCTATCATTCTCAAAAGGGGGAACAAAATACCCATGGAAGGAGTTACAGAGACAAAGTTTGAAGCAGAGACTGAAGGAAAAACCATCCAGAGACTGCTCCACCTGGGGATCCATCCCATATACAGTCACCAAACCCAAACACTACTGTGGATAACAACAAGTTCTTGCTGACAGGAGCCTGATATAGCTGTCTCCTGAGAGGCTCTGCCAGTACCTGACAAATGCATAGGTGGATACTCTCAGACAATAATTGGACTGAACACAAGGTCCCCCCCCCAATGGAGTGCATATCATGTGAGTTCTTCTGTTGATTGGGTTACCTCACTCAGGATTATATCTTCCAGATCCAAGCATTTACCCAAGAATTTCATAAATTCATTGTTTTTAATAGCTGAGTAGTATTCCATTGTGTAAATGTACCACAGTTTCTGCATCCATTCCTTTGTTGAGGGACATCTGGGTTCTTTCCAGCTTCTGGCTATTATAAATAAGGCTGCTATGAACATAGTGGAGCATG
>NC_034597.1:110833876-110835555 GCF_900095145.1 Mus pahari | reverse complement strand
CAATGGAGGAGTGTTCCTCTTTCTCCACATCCTTGCCAGCATCTGCTGTCCCCTGAATTTTTGATCTTAGCCATTCTCACTGGTATGAGGTGGAATCTAAGGGTTTTTTTTTTTTTTAATTTGCATTTCTCTGTTGATTAAGGATGTTGAACATTTTTTCAGGTGCTTCTCAGCCATTCGATATTCCTCAGTTGAGAATTTGTTTAGCTCTGAACCCCATTTTTAATGGGGTGATTTGATTTTCTGGATTCCAGCTTCTTGACTTTTTTGTATATATTGGATATTAGTCCCCTATCAGATTTAGGATAGGTAAAGATCCTTTCCCAATCTGTTGGTGGCCTTTTAGTCTTATTGACAGTGTCTTTTGCCTTACAGAAGCATTGCGATTTTATGAATGTTGGCTTTCTATCATTTATGTTGTTATTGAAGATCAGCCTTAGTCAGTGGTGATCTAATAGGAATCATGGGATAATTTCAATATTTTTGTATCTGTTGAGACCTGCTTTATGACCTATTATATGGTCAATTTTGGAAAAGGTACCATGAGGTGATGAGAAGAAGGTATATCCTTTTGTTTTAGGATAAAATGTTCTGTAGATATCTGTTAAATCCATTTGTTTCATAACTTCTGTTAGTTTCAATGTGTCTCTGTTTAGTTTGTTTCCAGGATCTGTCCATTGAAGAGAGTGGGGTGTTAAAGTCTCCCACTATTATTGTGTGAGGTGTAATGTGTGCTTTGATCTTTACTAAAGGTTCCATAATGAATGTAGATACCCTTGCATGTGGAGCATAGATATTCAGAATTGAGAGTTCATCTTGGAAGATTTTACATTTGATGATTATGAAGTGCCCCTCCTTGTTTTTCTTTTTCTTTTTCTTTCTTTTTTTTTTTTTTTGATAACTTTGAGTTGGAAGTAGATTTTATTCGGTATTAGAATGGCTACCCCAGCTTGTTTCTTCAGACCATTTGCTTGGAAAATTATTTTCCAGCCTTTTACACTGAGGTAGTGTCTGTCTTTTTCCCTGAAGTGGGTTTCCTGTATGCAGCAAAATGTAGGGTCCTGTTTGTATAGCCAGTCTGTTAGTCTATGTCTTTTTATTGGGGAATTGAGTCCATTGATATTAAGAGATATTAAGGAAAAGTCATTGTTGCTTCCTGTTATTTTTGTTGTTGGAGTTGGGATTCTGTGCTGTGGCTGTCTTCTTTTAGGTTTGTTGAAGGATTATTTCCTTGCTTTTTCTAGGGGCATACTTTCCATCCTTGTGTTGTTGTTTTCCCTTTATTATCCTTTGAAAGGCTGGATTCATGGAAAGATAAGTTATGAATTTGGTTTTGTCGTGGAATACTTTGTTTTCTCCATATATGGTAATTGGGTGATTTGTTGGGTATAGTAGCCTGAGCTGGCATCTGTGTTCTCTTAGGGTCTGTATAACATCTGTCCAGGATCTTCTGGCTTTCATAGTCTCTGGTGAGAAGTCTGGTTTGATTCCAATAGGTCTGCCTTAATATGTTACTTGACTTTTTTCCCTTACTGCTTTGAATATTCTGTCTTTATTTAGTGCATTTGTTNTTCTGATTATTATATTTCGGGAGGAATTTCTTTTCTGGTCCAGTCTATTTGGGGTTCTGTAGTCTTCTTGTATGTTCATGGGCATCTCTTTCTTTAGGTTAGGGAAGT
>NC_034597.1:110824049-110833364 GCF_900095145.1 Mus pahari | reverse complement strand
AGGGACTTCTGTGCTTCCTCTTTAAGGACTTCTACCTGTTTAGCTGTTTTCTCCTATATTTCTTTAAGTGAGTTATTAATGCCCTTCTTAAAATCCTCTACCAGCATCATGAGATATGATTTCAATCTGAATCTTGCTTTTCAGGTGTGTTGGGGACTTGCTGTGGTGGGCATACTGGGTTCTCTTGATGCCAAGTGGTCTTGGTTTCTGTTAGTAAGATTCTTTCATTTGCCTTTCACCATCTGATAACCTCTGGTGTTAGATGTTCTAGCTGTCTCTAGTTGGAGCTTGTTCCTCCTGTGATTCTGTTAGCCTCTGTCAGCACTCCTGGGAGTCCAACTCTCTCCTGGGTCCCAGTGGTCAGAGCACTCTCTGCAAACAAGCTCTCCTCTTGCAGGGAAGGTGCACAGAAGTCTGTAGCTCAGATCCACTTCCTGGATGAAGATGAAGGCTCTAAGGGACCCTGTCCAAGAAGCTCTGTTCCTTTTGGGGCCCATGTACTCTCCTGAGCTGACTGGTATCTGAGAGACCCAGAATACAAGATTTTGCGCTCACCTGAGTTGTGAATGTTTTTAAAAAATACTCATTGGGGGATTTCTATCAGGCTTGATCTTGTGCAGGTCTTATGTATGCAATTTTAATAGCTGTGATTTCATATATGCAATGTCCCTATTATTATGCAAATAATACTGCATCCATGCACTACTTCTGAATTTTACATCATTCCCACACTTTCTTTTACCACGATCCCCAATCATTATGGGTAAAAAGCATTTTATATATATATATATATATATATATATATATATATATATATATATATATGTCCCATTTAAAAATGAGCCCTCTAGTCTCTTGAACAGGACAGGAACTCATAAAATCACATCCCTCTCTGAAAATCTATTGGCAATTTATGATTGCTGAGGGAGAGAAAGCAAATATTCTTCAGGTATGTGGTCCCTAAAAGGCAACTCAATTTTCAGCACATGGTTCTTCATCCATGCACATAAAAGTAGTAGCACTAAGTGGACTCAGTCATGGGAAGATGGGGAAAGAGAGAGGGATCGCGAGGGTAAGAAAAGAATACATAATTGAAGAAAGACTATTTTCAGAGTACTTTTAGGTTCGCAATAAAATGGAAAATAAAGATATCTACCATGCACTACATGCCCATAAATGCATATATCCATCTTAAATTTTTAGTATTCTTCACCAGTAAAAACCTTTCTTATGATTCTAAACTTGTGTTGACATAACATCACTCAGAATTCATGAGCCACACTAGGGTTCTGTATATCACATCTAAACAGGTTTAGAATTACGTGTTGCTGTTATAGCATCATCCAGAGACTCTCTACTATCCTGGAACTCTCCATATTTCACCCACTTATCCCTCAATAATCCCAGGTGGTCATTGTTCATATTGTTCTGTAGGTTTTGTCTTTTTCTACAGTGTCCTATAGCTTAAATCACATAATAAATAATCTTTTGCATTGTTTTTTTTCAGTTAATGTGAATACTTCTGTGTTTTTTCATGGCTTGATAGCCTATTACCTTTCAGTGATAAATATTATTACAATGTCTGGGTTCCTATATAATATTTATTTATTCTTCTGAAAGATGCCTTGATAGATTCCAAGTTTAGAAAACTATAAAAGCCACTGTAATAAATATCTGAATAAACATTTTTGTTTGGTTATAAGTTTTCAACTCCTTTGAGAAAATACCAAGAAGCATAATTAAGCATGGTAAGAAGATGTTAGATTTGTAAGAAACCACCACACTGTATTGTAAAGGGACCACTGTTCTATATTCCTACCAACAAGGAATGCAGGTACCTATTGAATCAAATGCTAGTAAACTTTTGATAGATTGTATAGTCTGGAGTCTGGGCTATCTAATCAGTGTTTAGCAGTATCTTGTTTTAATTTACATTTCCCTAAGGAAATATAAGGGAATATTTTCAAATATTTATTTCCAATATGTGGAGCTTCTCTGATAAATTGTTTTGAACTCTTAAGATCATTAGACCATTTCAAAATTATGTTGTTTTCTTGTGTCTGAGTTTTAAGAGTTCTTTGTGTATTTAAAATGAAAATCTTTTATCAGAAGTTTGGTAAATATTTCACTCCCAATCTTTTTTACATTTCTTTACATTCCTTTAACACTATCTATTACAGAGAGAAATGCTTACAAATGCACCTGAGTGTGTTAAGTCTCTGTCTGTATTTGGGGTTGAGGGATGATACCAAGTATCTTCCTCTATGATTCTGTCTTATTCTTTTCAAATAGGATTTCTCACTGAATTCTAGCCATTTTACCGCCACCACAATCATGTCCACCACCACCACCACCACCACCACCACCACCACCACCACCACCACCACCACCNACCACCACCACCACCACCACCACCACCACCACATATACCTTGTATACACAGTTACAGGTAGATGTGGCCAGGACTGACTGTACCTTCAAACTCTAGTCCTCATTCTTGGACAGCAAACTCTCCTGCTCACTGAGTCATCTTCCATCTCCCAGAGGAGAGCCTGTCAATTATATCTTTCATGAACAGTGCTTTACTGACATTTGTAGAAAAGTAATAACAATGTTTAGATCATCTATATTCTCTTCTTGCTACCCTCCAGATTTGTGGATTTGAATTTACATTAAGTGTTTGATCCATATTTATTTAATTTTGCTCTACTCTCTATATAATTATATATATATATATATATATATATATATATATATATATATATATATATATATATATGTCAAATTTTCAAACACCATATTGGAAAACTACATTTCTTATTGAGTTACCTTTATTTGTCAAAGATTACTTAACTATGCTTGTGTGGGTTTATTTCTTTCTTCTTTACTCTGTCTCATTAGTATATTTTTTAATACCACACACAGAGTTGATTAGTACTGCATCATAAGGTGAACAAAGAAAAACATTTATATTTTCCCTTTAACATTATGACACTTATTATGGAATTTTCTTGTCTCTTCCACATAAACATAAGAGTCAGTTTTTTTTTTAATTGATTTGCTAGAATGCTGAGAGTGCATAAAGTTGATAGAATAAGTTAAAACAAATGGATACACTAATAATATTGATTCCTCTTATTCATGAACATGGAGTATCTTTTTACTTATTTTGTTCTTCTTAATTTTTTTTAAATTAAAAGTTTAAAATTTACCTCATAGAGTTTTTGAATATACACATTTTAAAAATTCTTGTATTAGTCTTTCTGGTGCATAAAATCTTTAAGGTTGTATGATTTTAATCATAAAAATTATATTATCATATCTAAATGTAAAATTTTGCTGTTATTAAAGTATGTTGTTGACTTCAATAATTTCTTTTTATGTCAATTAAAAAGCTGTATTTTTAAATTTTTAAAAAATGACATAGAAATATCAACGTCAAAGTGCTTTCAGGCTGTACAGATTATATTTTCTGTTCTGTACTCAAAAGTATTTCTTTTTTTAGAAAAATAATTGAATTTAAATTTATGATTAAAATTGTGGAAAAACAACATACTTCTGGCAGGTACATATGATTAAATTAATCATTTTCTCTTTCCTGGTTAATGCTAATAAAGAATGGCAATTCGTATTTTTCTTTTGCCTTTAAATTCTTACCTTCTTACTTAAACCATTTCAGCTGGAACATTCTGTATACCACCCATCATTATTCTCCTCTGTCCTGGCTCAGTAAGATCCTGGTCTTGCTCTCTCATAGATCACGTCTCATTATTGTCAATATTCCCAAATTTCCTCTATCATCAAACATGGCAAAACATTGCATACCTTTATAAGGCAGAATCACAAATTTAAAACTGACTTTCAGATTTTATTTATTTTATCATGCCTTTAAAAACTTCTTCATGTTCTGCATTCTATAAATCTTTGCTCTGGACTACATTTCTGCATATCTAGAAAGTTATAAAAACAAAAAAGTGGGGGATATTGTCTAACATCAATCCAGATCAATTAAATCAGGGTCTCTAGCGGTTGGTGCTCGGGCATCAGTACTTGAAACAGCTCTACAGGGGATTCTCAAAGGCACCAAAAGTTGCAAGCTGAGGATTAATATAACAGAAGGAGGGGACTGCTTCATTTTGAATATGTTATAAAAATGGATAAAATACCTTTAATAACTTAGGCTACTGAAGGAGAGTGATAATTGTATATTTTGCTGTTATTTTTTTTATCTCAAATACCCATGGAAAGAACAAATGGATGATAATTACAGTAAAAATAGTAAATTTATATATGTACTGATTAAACACTGTCATATACAGAAAAGTTAGATTTTATGAATGGTTTGCTTGTGTAGGACTGCCTCAGCGATTTTTCTGATGAGTCCTTAATCCTATTAGTTTTCCTGTACTGTTACAAAGAACTTCCTATAATCTCGTTGTCGTAAAACAGCAGCAACTACAAACTAGATATCTCATAACTCAGGAAGTCCTGAGACTGAAGACAAGCCAGGAAAACTGGTTCTCCTAGAAGGTTCCCAGGAATCATCTCTCCTTGCCTCTCCTGGATTTCTGCTGACTGTTGCTGGCAGCCTATGCTTGTAGATAGATCACTCAGATACTCCTGCCTCTTGCTTCACTTCTGTGTATCTACAACTCTGTTTACTTTCTTCTTGAAATTTAGGGGATGGTATTATTACTCAACTAATTATATCTGCCCAGCACACTTCTAAAGAAATTCTTTCTGACAGCACATACAGTAATAACTCACCTGCAAGTCTAAAGGGGCAGCAATTGCTGGCTTTTAATACACCTTAGATGGACAGGCAGCAATGCCTTTACTGCTGTTATTCTAATAGCTGTTCCATGGAGACAAGAACTTGGAGAGTACACTATTGATTCCAATATTACTGGAAATTTGGGCAACCCTGCCACAGTCACCAGATGGTACTCAGGAAATCAGGTTCCCTATTTTGAGTTCTTCATTTCATTGATAGAAGAATTTAAGAACAGACTGAAAAATGAAAGCTTGAAGATAATTGTATTAGGGTTTAAAGGAAAAACATTCCAGAGTGGACAAGCTGTAAAGTTCAACCCCTGTTTAGAGTAAGAGAATGGAGAAGAGAAGAATAAAAGGACAAGGTTCTTCAAGTTCAGCTGTCATGAATGTCAGCTTTGGGTAGGCGGAGCTTTAGAGAGAAAAAAAATTTTTTTGATGATTGCTTTTTTTTTAATTTTCTTTATTTACATTTCAATTGCTATCCCGAAAGTTCCCTATACTCCCCCGCCCCTGCTCCCCTACCCACCCACTCCCACTACTTGGCCCAGGCCTTCCCTTGTGCTGGGTCATATAAAGTTTGCAAGACCAAGGGGCCTCTATTCCCAGTGATGGCCGATTAGGCCATCTTCTGCTACATATGCAGCTAGAGACACAAGCTCAGAGAGAAAAAAATGAAGCCCATGATGCTAAGGAAAGCATGCTTGAAACAACATAGAAGAAAAAAAGGTTTTACTCTTCTCAAAAAAAGTAGGCAGATTTACACAGCAAGAATGTGCTCTTGTAAGAGACTGCCCTAGAATATAGAAATTCTGGAAAGGAAAAGTATATTATTTCACTAAAGGACTAAGTATTTTGCCTGTCTCTCTGGCATGGTTTACCATTACCTTTCTAGGAATGGGTTTTGACCAGGTGATTGACTTGACCTAAATGGAATGTTACATCCTCACCAAAACCAGAGATTCTATCCTCTTGACTAGAAGAGATTTTTCCCTTAATGGAACTTTATCACAGTTTAATACCAGTTTTTTAGATATGTAGCTGAAATTCTCCTCAGGTTTGGGTGCTCTTCAGCAGACTTTCTGCTTGTGTGTGTTATTTCTGGTATTCTCTGTGTATTATGTAGGTTTTGCTTACTTTTGTCATTACGCCCTTGAGCATGTATTTCTAAAGTCTGTTAATGTGATATTTTCTCATATAGTCTGTGAAATTTTACAGAGCAGAAGACTGACTTTTTCAGGTCATTGTGTAAACACCTAACACAGTTTCTGACTCACGTAAACCTTCATTAAGCACCAAAAGAAAGATGAGCCTGGGGAGGTAGAAAAAAATATGGATACTCACTTGTACACAGCAGCAAAGCCTCCCTGAACATCTGCCAGAGTATATAAACATGAACTTAGTAGACTTCTACAATTAACTTTTCAAATACTGCTACTCCTTATTCACTACTGAACATCCCATGTGAAAAATACTGTGCCAAATAATAGAGTTTCTGTTTATGAAATCATAGTTCAGATCATTGGATCTATAGTTACTGTTACAGTTACTGCTATTGGGTGTCAATGTTTGGAATTGAAATCTCCATAACTTTGTTCAAGAAATAAGAGACTTAAAGATTTCACAAGATATGATTCTTACTGGTTAAATAGTTATTTGACAAATAGGGACCTTATGAGGAAAAAAGTAGAAAGTTGTACCTTGGGCCAATTCCTAGACTTCACCTATAGAAACAAATCAACTTTATGTCTAAGGGAGAAGCAATTGCTATCTTTTAATACAATCATAGAGGGACAGACAGCAAAGTCTTTCCTGCTATTATCCTGATCCCAATGACCTAGATCTTCAGAATTTGGATCATGCCATCATGGGTTCATTCTGTGGGTCAAGTTTAGAATTTTCAGATTTTCTTTTGTGTGAGTTTTTATATTGATTTTTCTACTCCCATCTGAAGCAAAAATTAAGAGAAAGAATGCATGGACTAAGCTGAGTAACAGCATAATGCAATGTAGATCCCTGTGCTGGAAAGTGAACATGCTAGCCCTATAGCATAGCTGAAGGATCTACCTTCAGAAGAGGTTTCTGCTCACCCCCCCACTAAGAACCTCATTAACAACACATAGCATTAACATGTAGCATTAGCATGCTAATCCCTACCCTTGCTTTTCATAGTTTGGAACACCAAGTCTCTAAAGTAGTGGTGCTTTAGAACAAAGCCTGGGTAGCTTTACCTTTTCATACTGTAATCTGATTTGTAAACAATGGCAAAGTTGGTGTTTACATTTCTAATGTTTCCTGGGAAATGGCAGGGGCTCCAAAACTCTCTCTCTCTCTCTCTCTCTCTCTCTCTCTCTCTCTCTCTCTCTCTCTCTCTCTCTCTTTCTTTCTTTTTTGTTCCCACACACAGGCTTCAAATTTAGAAAGGTTGTTCTTAAGCCTTGGTAATTTTGCCTCCTCAGTGTGACTTCAGGCAATATTTAGAGCCACTTTTTGCTTTGGTATCTTGGAGGAAAGGGAAGATAATGGTATATTATAAAGAGAGAGGCCAGTAATACTGCTGAATGAAAAGTACACAGGCTACCTCTTGAATCAAAATAATCAGCTTAAAAATGTCATTGGTGCCAGAGTAGATCAACTGTACAGATCAAGGACAACAAAGAAAGCAGGGCTCAAATTGACAATCTTTTTATTACTTCATTTTTCTTTCTGTAACATTTGTGAGGTATAGAAATATTGTATATATAATATATTCCATATTTAGAATATATTATACATGAGGTCAACTGGGTCTACATAGTTAGTCCCAGAACACCCATGACAACATAGAGAGACCCAGTTTTAATCAAACAACAAATATAATAAAATAATTAATAAAATAAATAGCTTTCTATATTTGGAATTAGGAGATGCATACTACAGCCTGCTTGTAGGAGTGGGAGAAAAAAAAAAGGTTCATTCTCCGACCTTCTTGGGTCCTGGGTGAAATTCAGGTCTTTTGGCCTAGGGAAAACTATTTTAAACCAAAGGAGTCAGGAAATGCCAGAGAATTTCAAATTTCCCCACATTCACTAGTCTCATATCAGACACAGTTAAGTACTTAACAGATACAGACACTTTCTCACCCATTATGATGTTTGATCTTCACAATCATGCAATGTTAAAAAGACCAGTATGAATTTGGTATATACAAATTGGGTAATGAAATTTAAGAGACAGTTTGGAGACCAAGGGGAAATGGAGGGGTATTGTCAGGGCTGATCAGTTTTGTAATGATGAAATGTTACATAACGAAAATAATACTAACTAAAGAATCCTGTTTTCTATTTCCTTTCTGTGCCAATGTCAGGTACTATGTCACCAGGAATAAGCTTCACACTATCTCTTCTTACCTTGATTGGTCATGTTTGGAATGTTTAGGTCTTTTATTCAAATTGAAACAGGAGAAGAAAAAAATTGAATAGGAATAGACCAATCTTCCTTTCATGTCTCTCTAGACAAATCCCTTCCCCCAATTCCCGGTCTAATGTAAACATTTAAATATTGCAACAATTTTCAGAAGGAAAGAATGGGTTTTAAAAATGTTGTTAAATCCCATTGCTTAGCCGGGCATGGTGGTGCATGCTTTTAATTCCAGCACTCAGGAGGCAGAGGCAGGCAGATTTCTGAGTTCGAGGCCAGCCTGGTCTACAGAGTGAGTTCCAAGACAGCCAGGGCTACACAGAGAAACCCTGTCTCAAAAACAACAACAACAACAACAACAACAACAACAAAAATCCCATTGCTTTAGCATAATACATACTCAAAGTGCTTCTCAGTATCGCCATTTTGTGGTCACCATTTTAACACCCATCAGTGACACAGAAGGGTTTTTCTGCGATCTTGACCACTGGGGGGAATATTGAGCTGGAGACCTTTGTATTTCTCTGATTTTGTGACAGGCAACATATTCAAGCCATAATCACAGATACTGTTTACTTCACTATTCAGTCTAATCTGGAACCTACCAGAACCATTAAGACAGATATTCTATCAATATAGAAAGCAGAGCTTTCATGTGAAAGGGAATAAAGGATAATTTATTCTGAAGCCATCAATGAACATGGTCTTGGAACTGAGATTTAGGTCACCTCGAATTCTATATTACAATCTGATAACAATTTCATGAATTTTATGTTAACAGGAAAGGCAATCATAAATCAAGATACTTTTCTAGCACGTTTTGGGAAATATGAGATAGGTGTGTTATAGTATTGTTGGGTAGCCTCTGCTATAAACCTCAGAAGCTGATGACAGTCTTAGCTTTTGAGTTGTTGGAAGATAGGTATCTGTTTATACATTTAGAAAGAATGCACCTAATAGTCAGAAGGATGTTATGCAATACACACTCTTAGCCAATAAATGGCTTTTTATTTTTTTTATTTTTTTAAAAACATTTATACTTTTTTTTTCTTGTACATGGTAATTTATTTTTTAATGTATTATTTTATTTTATTAGATATTTTCTTTATTTACATTTAAAATGCTATCCTGAAAGTTCCCTAT